>NW_006408627.1:10432573-10483996 GCF_000296735.1 Chrysochloris asiatica
ATCCACTTGAAAACTGATATAATGTAAAAGATGAAATTCTTTGTTTTGAGTTTTCCTGAAAGGGAAAACCAGGTATCAATCAGTAGAATTTACCTGGCAGCTTATTTTAGAAAAGTTTGCAAACAGATAAATGTAGAATTGGTGAAGTTTGTGTCATTAGAAGTATTTTACTTGATACTAAATAATATTTTGCCTAGAGTAATGTAAAATCATGTTATTAGATGAGGGTGAGATGGAGACAGTTGTTAGATTAAAACGTTTTAGAAGACCCTTCCAATATTATGAGGTCATGCTTCTGTGAAACTAGATGTATAGATGAAATCTCTAAATTATATCTGGGTTATTTAATTATAAAACAGAAATACAACTGTGAATTTTAAAAATCATATTTATTTTCAATTCATAAGAGTTTAGAATCAGTCAATACCATTTTGTTATTACTTTTCTACTCCTACACATATAAAAATTTGATTGTTTGCCTCTACTAATACAATTTTAATAGAGTACTTTTGCACTCTGCTGTTTTATTGCCAAACATGTTATAAAGTACTTATAAAGCACAAAATACTTCAAGTTTATTTGAGATAGGACACATTGAGGTCAGGAAGTAATTCATTAAATAGATGATGCTACACTGTAGTCTAAAAGTTTACAAAAATTGTTTAGCAAGTAATAAGTGGTGCGGTGATTAAAATCTGTGTCTACAGATTTACTATGGTGTTTGTTGTTGTGAAGTGCCTTCGAGTCGGTCCCGACCCATAGCGACCCTGTACAGGGTTTCCGAGGGTGTAAATCCTTACGGGAGTAGAAAGCCTCATCTTTCTCCCGCGGAGCAGCTGGTAGTTTCGAACCACTGACCTTAAGGTTTGCAGCCCGATTCGTAACCACTACGCTACCAGAGCTCCACAGATTTACTATATAGGACAAAAATTCATCTCTGCTTGGGGCAGTATGAATTGAGTTTTACTCACTTGCCAGTTTCAAGTGCTCACTAAACCAACAGCATCTCAGGCAAGTGTGGCAGGCAATACATTCTAATTTATCAATCTTAGATAACACATCTGGAGAATTCAGAAAGTAAACTTGTCTCATGGCAAAATAACAACAACAGCAATAATGAAACCAAGATATTCTGAGAAATGGTGACATGTCATCTAACACAAGCTAAAATGATGAAAAATATGATGACTGTTCTAATTAGCTTGAATATAGTTGTAGGAATAATATAGATTTAGAATAATTCTTCTATAGCTACAGTGTGTTACTAGGTGGAAGTACAGTTTATATAGCCACACATTGCTTGTTAGGGAGAAAATTGTAGAAATAGGGGTAATGCTATTTGGAACTTTTAACATTCAAACTGGCCACAAACAGAAATCTTATGCAGGTGCTCTCTTCATATTTATGTTTCCATTTAAAGGAAATCGTATTCTCCTTACCAGATGTGTCTTCAATTGAAAATATTAATAATTGTACATTGTACGAAGGTGTTCAGTACTTTACTAATGAATAAAGGGAAATGAATGTTAGGCAAAGAATGTTCATAGAGATAAAATATGTAAGAAGCTATCCTCAAAGTTTCAACTTATCAAAAGTGTTGACTCATGAATCATATCCTGGAGATCTTTTCACTTCAAACAAAAGTCACTCTGGGTATTTACTGACTCTGTATTTTTATAAAATGTTGTCAATGGAAAATTCGTTTCCTATTGAAGATATCTCTTCAATGTTGCTTTGAACAGCTACCATGAAACAATTGTGATGTCACCCCTACATACGTCAGCTAAGCCACAGCATTCATTATCTGATTAGTACATTTTAAACAAAATTAAAGCTTACCAATTCTGTTGAAATGATTTATCACATAGAAACAAGGCTGAACATAAAGCAATATCATTGTCTAAAAACAGTACAGGCCAGCAGCAGTTACTATAGTTTTCTAGTAACGCCCATGTCATTGGGACACAAAAGGTTATTTTCTTGTCGTCATTTCCTAAGTAAGTTCCTTAGCTACTTATGATTCTCATAGGACCCCACTGTAAATCTTTGGGGTTGAAATGTAACTGATAAGACTTTCCAGTCATATTTGTGATTATTTCAAAAGCAATTATAATGATTTATGCTTAGGAAGAAAACATAATAAAGGAAAGCTCTCCTAGTTCTCCATCCCCTTACAACTATAAAGTTTAGTTGCTGTTATTATTTTAATTCAAAATGCAATGAAAGAACCTAAGTATTTTCTCAAAACTCTGTATACATCAAAATCTAAAACTGCATGTTAAAATATTCTCTGCCTCAGATCTTTGTTCTAAATGTTCTGAATGAAATTAGGCAAGCTTATTAGCTGACCACCAAATCAGAATCAAGACCTTAGTTGTCAATAACAGGGATTCTTTTTATGCAACCACTAAGTTATTAGAATCATTTAACTTTTTGTTTAGAAACTCAAAATGATGATGATGATGATGATGATAATCTAACTGCTTAGTTATCTACTGCTGCTATAATGGAAATATAACTAGCTTTAGCAAACTGAAATTGATTCTCTCACAGTTTAGGAAGGTAGAAGCCCAAATGCAGAATGCCAGCTCTAGGGGAAGTCTTTCTCCCTCTGACTTTTCTGGAAGAAGGTCCTTGTTGCCTTTCAACACCTGTGGGCCTAGTGTTCCTTGGAGATTTCCTTGTATCTAGGCATTAATGTTCCCCTGGGTTTAGGAGGTTCTCAGTGCAGGGACCCTGGATCTGCTTTCTAAGTTTATTGAGGTCCCTTGATCTCTGCTTACTTGTTCAATCTCTTTTATATCTCAAATGAGATTAACTAATCCTGTAGATTGTATACTGCCTCATTAGCATCATAGAGGTTTTGATTCACAACACATAGGACAATTATATCAGATAACAGTTTGGAGGCTAAATTGCATCAGATCACAAAACAGAGGATAATTATTACCTAGTGAAGTTGACCCATGTTTTTTGGAGAAAAGCATTCAGTTCATAACATTATCCTTTTTCTTGAGCCATTGTTGCTTATTATGTTGTTGTTGTTAGGTGTCCTGGAGTTGGTTCCAACTCATAGCGACCTTATTCACAGCAGAATGAAACATCACCAGGCCCCTGAGCCATCTTGATAATTATTACATTCGAGCCCATTGTTATGATCATTATGCTAATCCATCACCTTAAGGGGTCTTTCCATCTTTCTCTACTCTTTGATTTTAAGAAGCTTTGAAAATACCATGGCTTGTGCCAAGCACACTTTAGTCCTCATACTGACATCTTTGCTCTTGAGCACTCTTGTAGCATATTTGCAATACAATGTTTGATTTCTTGACTGTTGCTTCCGTGAGCTTTGATTGTAGTTCTAAGTAAAATGAAGTCTTGGCAACTTCAATCTTTTCCCATTTATTATGATGTTATGTCTAGTTGTGAAAGTTTTTGCTTTCTTTACATTGAAGTGCAATCCAGGCTGAATGCTATAGTCTTTCTTCTTTATCAGCAAGTATTTACAGTCTTCTTTGCTTCTAGCAAGTGAGGTTGCATCATCTGCATAGTAGACATACTTGTTTTTTTAAAAAAATATTTATTCAAAGAAAATTCTTTCACAGCTGTTTTTACATAGAAATGTACTACTTATATTATTGAAAATGAAAACTATAAGCATCCTTGAATACAAACACTCATATTGTTGATTGTTGTTAGGTGTTATTCAGTTGTTGAGTTTGTTGCAATTCATTGCCACCCTAGGTATGAAAAAACAAAACACTGCCCAGTTCTGAGTCATCCTAACAACTTTTGCTATATTTGAGCCCATTTTTGAAGCTACTATGTCAATTGTTCTCAGTGAGGATTTTATTCTTTTTTCATTGAAATTCTATTTTATCAATCATACTTCAAGGTTGTTTGAACTGCAAAGTTGGCAGTTCAAGCTCATCAGTTGCTCCTCAGAAACCCTATACAGGGTTCCTATGAATTGGAATTGATTCAACAGCCCTTAACAACAACAACAATGTCCTGCTCCATGTACTGGTCCCACTAGATAACATGTTTAAAGTATTCACTTTTAATGAGCATTCTTGCTGTACTTTTTAAAAGAAATATTTGTTCTTCTGGCAATACCATGGCATATCCAACATTCTTCGCCAACATCATAATTCAAATGCATTTATACTTCTCGGGTCTTCCTTACTCATTGTCTAGTTGCACATGAGTGCAACTAGAAGTGACTCACAATACTATGGCTTTGGTAAGGTACAAGTGACATATTTGCTTTAAAGAGGTCTTTTGCAGCAGATTGGTACAATGCAATATGTCATTTCATTTCTTGACTGCTGCTTCAATAGGCATTAATTTTGGATCCACATAAAATGAAATTCCTGACAAATTCCATAAGTATATATATATATTTACGGTTTTTATTGTGGATTCAGTGAAAGTTTACAGGGTAGATCATCAGTTTTACATTCAACAAATCATCCACCTTGTTTCATTACATTGATTATAATCCTTTCCATGCACCATCAGTCAACACTATTTCTCTCTATTCACTTTAGCTCTTCTTTTTTTTAAAAAAAAACAAAACACTCAGGCGTATATAATAATTTATACCACCAAAGGGCACATTCTGCAAGTCTGCCTCCTGGCCGCCATCTCTTAGTACCTCTCTTCCCATGAATCTGGAGTCCTCAGCTGCTCCCTCTCTCCATGTCCCCATCTCTGCCTCCATCTCTGGTGTTGCTGCTTCTACTCTGGATAAAGTCTCGCGTTCCGCTTGTGCTCTTCTCCTTTGGTTGTCCTAGGGTCCTTTGTTTCTGGTAAGTAAGATTAACTACTCCCCTGTTTTTGTTGCAAAACTTCTACCTTTACAATTGTGCCAGTTGCAATTAGTCATGATAACAATTACTTACTATTGAATAAGAATCTTATCCCTTTCTCTTTTAACCAGACCGATCTAAAGAAGATAAAAACTATTCAGTGGGGACTCTTTCCTCCCCCACACACTCTTAAACTAAACTCCCCCTTGAAACCTTGTAAGCCAATCACTTCTTGCCTTTATCACTCCTCATTTTAGGTAACCAATATCTAAGGTGCCCATCCCTATCTACCCTGCACACACAGAGGGGATAGCATTGACACTTATGTGAAGACTCCTTCCCTCTCAGTTGGTATTTAGTGTTGCTCCGCGGGAGAAAGATGAGGCTTTCTACTCCCGTAAGGATTTACACCCTCGGAAACCCTGTACTCCCGTAAGGATTTACACCCTCGGAAACCCTGTACAGGGTCGCTATGGGTCGGAACTGACTCGATGGCACACAACAACAACAACAACAACCTCCATGAGTATAGGTCAAGTTCATCAAATTGTAGCAATTTACCCTTGTTTCCTTTATCAAAAAATGTTTTATTCTTTTTTTTTTTTAAATCTTCCTTTAGTTGAATTTTGATTATCAAGCCATCAAAGCTAGGTCACAACTTCCATATTTTCTCCATGTTTACTTGTTCAGTTATGAGGATTTTTGTTTTCTTTACTTTGAGGAGTAATCCATACTGCAGACTGTGTTGGTGGTGGTTATGTGGTGGTTGTGGACCCAGTTCTGACTCACAACAACCTGTATATGGACTCCTGGTGTGGCTTTGTAGGATAAACACTGGATTGTGAACCACAAGGTCAGCAGTTCAAACCCACTATCTGCTTTTTGGAAACCCTGTACAGGGTTGCTGTAGTTAGAATCAACGTGATGGCACTTAAAACAACATAGAATTTCAAAGGTTATATCTACAGTAGCAGAAAGTCTCATCTTTCTCCCTCAGAGTGACTGGTAGATTTGAACTCCTGACCTTGCAGTTAGCAGCCTAACTCATAAGCCACTACGCTAAAAGGGCACAATTACTATAGACTACAGTCTTTGATTTTCATAAGTGAGTTGCTCTATTCCTCTTTGCTTTCAACAAGAGTGTTAACATGTTGTTGTTGTTGTTGTTAAGTGCCAGTGTTAACATATCTTCCTCAAATCCTAATGCTGCATTTTTTTTTGCATATTGTCCAGCTTTGTTATTAGTTCAGTATACAAATCAAATAAATATGGTGAAAGATTACAACACTGACACACCTTTCCTGATTTTAAACCATGTTTATAACATTTTAAACATGTCCTGTTGTTCTGCTCAAACAACTGCCTTTTAGTCTATATACTGGTTCCGCACGAGCACATAATGGGCTCTGGGATTTCCATTCTTTGCCTTGTTATCTATAATTTGTTATAGTCCAGAGAGTTGAATACCTTTGCATAGTCACTACAACACAAGTAAATATCTTTCTTGTATTTTGTTACTTTCATTCAAGACCCATCTGACATAAACAATGATAATCTTACTCCACATCCCCCTCCTGAATCCAGCTCAAATTTCTGGCATATCCCTTTCTATGTACTACTGTACCATTTTTAATTATCTTCAGCAAAATTTGTGTGTGATGTTAATGATATTATTTGATCATTTCCACATTCTGCTCAATAACCTTTCTTTCGAATGGGCACACATATGGATCTTTTCCAGTAAATTGATTGGGTATCTGTCTTGCAAGTGTATTGGCATAGACAAGTGGGTGCTTCCAGTGTTGCATTCATCTTTTGAGGCATTTTGATGGGTATTTGGTCACTTCCTTGAGCCTTGTTTTTTGCCAATGCCTTTTGTGTAGGTTGGACTTCTTCCTTCAACACCGATAGTTCTTGATCATATTCTACCTCCTGAAATTCTTGAATGTCAATCCATTCTTTTTGGTGTATATTCTTTTCATCTTCTTCTGATGTTTCGTGTGTCATTCAATTATTTTTATGTGTTCCATCTTATTTTTGATAACTTCCAGTTTTCCTAGAATCATACTTCCTACATTTCATATTCAGATTACTAATGAGTGTTTGAAGCTGTTTTTTTTTTTTTTTTTTTTTTCATGCCACATCAGCAAATAAAAGTCCAGACAATTTTACTCTATCCATATCATTAAGGTCAACTGTTGAGAGCCTTTTAAAATGAGGGGTTCATATTCTGCCACAATATCAGACAATGTGTCCTGGTATGGCACTGTAGGATAAGCACTGCACTGCAATGTAGGTTTGAGTTGCAAGGTTGGTGGTTCAAGCTCACTTGCCAATTCTTGGAAACCCTATACAAGGTCACTATGAGTTAGAGTTGACTCAATAGCGCTAAACAACAAAAACATATCAGACAATATTCTCCTGTTATTTATAAGATTTTCATTGGTCAATTTTTCAGAAGTATATCATTAGGGTCTCCTTCCTAGTTTGTCTTAGTCTGGACTCTGCTGAAAACTGTTTACCATTGGTGACTGTGCTGGTATTTGAAACTCTGATGCCATAGCTTCCAGCAATAATAGTAACACATAAGCCACCATAGTACGACAAACTGATAAGGCAAGTAATGGACTGATATGATAGGTAATGAATATTCAGAAGCTATTTGAGGTAAATCAAAACTATGAAAGAGAGCTAGTAAAATCCATAACAAAAAGATTTTTACAGCAAAATACTTTAATTATGGTGCATAAAATCTAAATTCTTTCTAAGGAGGAATATGAGCACATGAAAAAAATGTATTGGTTAATTTTATTTGTGAATTTGACTAGACTATGGTATGTATTTGTTTGGTAAAACACTAGTCTAGATGCTGCTATGAAAGTATTTACATGTGATTAACATTTAAATCAATTGACCTTAAATAATCAGATTGTCATCAGCAATAGAGATGAGCCCATTCAATCAGTTGAAGGTTGTGAGAGTAAAAAACAATTAGGTTTCCCTGAGGGAGAAAGATTCTGCCTGAATTTCCACCCTGATTTAAGTCACAAGATTTCCACAATATCAAGCCTGTTGCCTGACCTATGGAATTTGGGCTTTCTAATTCCTACAATCATGTGAGCTAATTCCTTAAAATAAATCCCTTTATATATCTATTGTTGTTGCTGCTGTTAAGTGATGTCCAGTCAGTTCCGAATCATAGTGACCCTGTATAGGGTTTTCTAGGAGTGGCTGGTGAGCTTGAACTGCTGACCTTGTGGTTTAAACTGACATTACAGTTCAGTACTTTAACCCACAGTACCACACTAGGACTCCAAAATCTATATATGTGTGCATATTGTGCTCTATTCTATTGTGCATGATATTGAAATACTGCATGATATTGAAATAAAACATATAAGACTATCAGGTGATTCTTTTGGTATTTGTTGTTGTTGTTGTTAAGTGCCTTTGAGTCGGTTCCGACCCATAGCGACCCTGTACAGGGTTTCCGAAGGTGTAAATCCTTACGGGAGTAGAAAGCCTCATCTTTCTCCCGCGGAGCAGCTGGTAGTTTCGAACTGCTGACCTTATGGTTTGCAACCCGATTCGTAACTACTAAGCTACCAGAGCCATTAAAAAACAAGAAAATCAGAGAGAAATTAACTAAGACTATGGAGTCCTGGTGTGATGCTGTGGGTTAATGTGCCAGACTGCAAATCCATTTGAACCTCAAAGTCGGTGGTTCAAGCTAACCAGCTGCTGCTCAGAAACCATATACAGGGTTGCTAAGGGTTGGAATTGACTCGATGACACTTAACAACAACAATAAATTGTACTTAGTTGACAATTTCTGCAATCCAATGGTAGTGATGGTGGTTATGCACCATTGAGTTGGTTCCAGTTCATAGTTATTCTGTATTGGGTTTCTAGGCTGTAAATCTTTAGGGGAGCACAAAACCTTATCTTTCTCTCACTGCAATTCAATAAGAAGACACAATTTAGTATATCACTGAATTTTACATTGTTAAACCTTTAAGAGAAGTTCTGGTGTGGCACAGGAGCATAAAACATTGGACTGCAAGATTGGTTTGAATCACAAAATCAGCAGTTCAAACTTAACAGCTACTCCTCAGAAACCTTATATAGGGTTGCTTTGAGTTGGAAACAACTCAAAGGCACTTAACAACAACAACAACAACCAACTTTAAGAAGTATGGGAAGCATTTTTCATTTTTAACCAGAAATCAAAATTCCTCATCAGCCATTTTATGACATCTGAAATGTGTCCTTCCTCCAACTCATAGATATTGCTTTGGTTCACTCCGTAGATATTGTTTTGGTTTACTCTCCATTTTCAGAAGCTGGAAATTTTTTTCAGTTGAGTTTTCACTGGATTCACAAACATTAGGTTTGGGTTTTGTCCTATTTGTTGTTGTTAGGTGCTATCAAGTTGGTACCAACTCATAGCGACCTTATGCACAGCAGAATGAAACACTGCCCAGTCCTGGGCCAAGCTCACTACTTTGGTCACGTTTGAGTCCATCGAAGCTGCCATTTGGCCAATCCATCTCATTGGGGGGTCTTCCTCTTTTTTTCTGAACTTCCACCTTACCAAACATGATATCCTTCTCCAGCTACCGGTCCCTCCTGAAAATATGTCCAAGTATGAGAAACAAAGTTTGGCCATTTTGGCCTCCATGGATCACTCTGGCTGTACTTCTTCCAAAACAGATCTATTGGTACTTTTGGCAGCCCATGGCACTTCTAATATTCTCCCCTAACACCATAACTCAAAAGCATCAATTCTTCTACAGTCTTCCTTATTCACTGTCCAGCTTTTGCATGCATATAAAATTATTGAAAACACCATGGCTTGGGTTGGGAGCACCTTAGTCCTCAAGCTGACATCTTTGCTCTTCAACACTTTAAAAAGTTCTTGTGCAGCAGATTTGCCTAACGCAATTCATCATTTGATTTCTTGACTGCTGCTTCCATGAGTGTTAATAGTTGATCCAAGAAGAATGAAGTCCTGGACAACTTCAATCTTTTCTCCATTGTCCTATACTAAAGTTTATATACTGATTATAAGATTGTTGTTGTTAAGCGCCGTCGAGTTGGTTCCGACCCATAACGACCCTGTATAGGATTTCCAAGGCTGTAAATCTTTACGGGAGCAGAAAGCCTCATATTTCTTCTATGGAGCGACTGGTAGTTTCAAACTGCTGACCTTACGGTTTGCAGCCCGTAACCACTATGCTACCAGAGCTCCTTATCTGTATCAAATACTCCAGTTTAGTATTGTGTAGGCTTTCCCTTTCTCAGATTTATTCTACTTTGGATCTTTTGTCTGAGAGTGTGCATTTTTACACAGACAGAGCAGAAACAAAATGCTTTTTTTAAAGTAAGGGTTAACATCATCCTTGGGGAGGGACAGCCCTGGCAACCATGAGACCCTCTGTTCTCAATGTATAAATAGCTTCTCTTTCTGATTTTCTCCATGGTCACTTAGAGAATATGAAGAAACTAGAATACTGTCAATCAGTTATCCAGAGCCAGATATTCCAGAAAAATCCAAATCATTGAAACCTATCACCAATCCTAACCAAAAAAAACATGAATATGATTCTTTGAAATTTTAAATGATATTATATCGATCTTTAAAGAGCACTGGTTATACAGTAGGGTAAGCACTGGTCTTCTAACTGCAAGTTTGGTAGTTACAAATAGCTGCTCCTCTGGAAAAAGATGAGGCCGTCTGCTCCCTTAAAGATTTATAGTCTTCAAAACCCTATACCAAATCACTATGAATTGGAATCTACTCAATGATAATGGTAATTATTATCTATCTTTAGAAAAACCCAAATAATCTTCTTAGAATAAAAGGAATTTTAAATATAAAAGTTTGACAAGCATTGTTTCATCATGCATTGATTGATAGTAGTCAAATTCCTTTCTTCATTTAAAAAAAATTTTTTTTTTGGTGAAAACTCAAATTTCAATCTACAATTTATGATTTAATAACCTGAGAGTTAGATCTAAAACAAAACCAAAAACCTTTTCACTTTTGTGGAACCAATTCCAACTCACAGCAACTACAAGTGTTAGAGTGTAGAACTGTTCCATAGGGTTTTCTTCTTTATTGTCATTGTTGTTAAGTGCCGTCGCGTCTGTTCTGGCTGTAATATTTATGGAAGCAAAGTTTTTGACCTTTCTTTAGCTGTTCCACTGGGTGGGTTTGAACTGCCAACCTTCAGGTCAGTAGTAGAGTGCAAACTGCTTGGATCACTTAAGGGACTGATAATTATTAATGACAATTTGGTCATTAATGGTTCCATTGAACTTATATGGAGACTTCACATCAAAATTATAATATGAAAAAGTACTAGTGTTTTCTACAGTGCTAGGGTTAAATACATTGAACCTGATGACTTTATAAAGAAAAATCTCAACAAATACTTTCCATGATTTTGCTATACAAAAGAGAAACTGCCTCATATCAGACAGTGAGAATTAGGTTATATTCTCTTTTTCTGTTTGCTTTCATTCTTCTTGCATCAACTATCAACACTCATAGAAGCAACAGTCAAGAAATCAAAGGACGTATTTCATTAGGCCGATCTGTTGCACAAGACCTTTTTAAAGTGTTGAAGAGCAAAGATGTCAGCTTGAGGACTAAGGCGCACCTGATCCAAGCCATGGTATTTTCAATCACCTCATATGCATGCGAAAGTTGGACAATGAATAAGGAAGACATTAGAAGAATTGATGCTTTTGAACTTTGGTGTTGGAGGAGAATATTGAAAGTGCCATGAGATGTCAAAAGAACCAACAGGTTTGTGTTTCAAGAAGTGCAGCCAGAATGCTCCTTGGAGGCCAGGATGGCCAAACTTTGTCTCTCATACTTGGGCCTATTATCAGAAGCAACCAGTTGCTGGAGAAGGACATGATTTTTGGTAAGGTGGAGGGTCACAGATAAAGAGGAAGACCCCCAGCAAGATGGAGTGGCAAAGTGGCAACATCAATAGGCTCAAGTGTGGCAATTGTGAGGTTAGCCCAGGATCTGGTCGTGTTTCGTTCTGTTGTGCTTAGGGTCAGTATGAGTTGGTACCAACTCAATGGCACCTAACAACAACAAGTCAGTAATCAATTTAATAACCAACAGACTGAAGTTGAATTTGTTTCAGTAAATTACTAATTATTGATTGTAATAAAATACGATAGATTTCCCCCTATTCTGAACTGCTTGGAATTTTACATAGTACTTTATAAACCATGTTGTTATTGTTGTTAAGTGCTATCAAGTAGATTCTGAGTCATAGTGACCCTGTGTCGGGTTTCCAAGGAGCATCTGGTGATTTTGAACTGCTGGCCTTTGGTTTGCAATCCAGTGCATATCTTACATCGCTACATTGGGAATCCTTTTAAACCACAGAATCAAGGAACTATATTGGCAGTGGTAGTTATTATATGCCATGGAGTTGGGTCCGACTCATAGCTACCCTGTGTAGGATTTCTAAGGCTGTAAATCTTAATGAGAGGAGAAAGTCTCATCTTTCTTCAGCAGTTTCGAACTTCTGACCTTGATGTTAGCAGCACTACTCATAACCACTATGCTACCAGAGCTCCTTGAAGGACTATATTAGTAAGTACAATTTAGAACAACGTATTTAACCTTTATCTGTAGACTGTTGCATAAAACTGGTATTTGTCCTCCCATCCCAATTTGGTCTGGTGCTGTGAGATAATGTGTGATTTGAATAGCAATGCCAGTGGTTCAACCTTACGGCCAAACCTCAGCAGCCGCTGCATGGAAACCCTATACAGGGCCACTTTGAGTCGGAACTGACTTGATCGTACTTAACAATAATCCAAAACTCAACATGTACACACACACACACACACACACACACACACACACACATATTCAACAAAAATTTCTGTTGTGGAGAAGGTCTGAAACTTTAATTAAGATGACTAAAGAATGAGACTTTTGTCATTTGTGGCCCTCAGACTTTGTTCACTATTCTCTGAAAGGTCAACAAAGAAAGGACTTTTCATCTGCTAGATGAAGGGACAGCTCCTGCTCTCCTTTTCAGGCTAATCTTAGAAATCATTTCTTTGATTTGCAGCTATCCTACATGTCACATCACATTTCTGAACCATTGCTCAATTGCAATTACTTTTCTCACGAGTTAAAACACCCTTTATTCCATAATACTTTACAGGAATCGTGTTAGGCTCTAAAATCGACTGATTTATGTAATCCCCAAGAAGGTTGGTGCTAATGAGAAGTGAAATAATGACAAATGAATATACCACAGGAATGAGAAAAAGAAAAGGTATTGCTAAAGAAAATTATTGTCAAGAGGAACCAGTCACTGGAGAAGGATATCATGTTTAGTAAGGTGGAGTATAAGGAGCTCTGGTAGCATTGTTGCTGTTGTTGTTAAGTGCCGTCGAGTCGGTTCCGACCCATAGCGACCCTGTACAGGGTTTCCGAGGGTGTAAATCTTTACGGGAGTAGAAAGCCTCATATTTCTCCCGCAGAGCGGCTGGTAGTTTCGAACCGCTGACCTTAAGGTTCGCAGCCCGATTCGTAACCACTACGTAGCATAGTGGTTACGAATTGGGCTGCGAACCGCAAGGTCAGCAGTTTGAAATTACCTGCTGTTCCGTGGAAGAAAGATGAGGCTTTTCACTCCCGTAAAGATTTACAGCCTCAGAAACCCTGTACAGGGTCGCTATGAGTCGGAACCAACTCCATGGCACATAACCAACCAACCAAGGTGAAGTATCAGAAAAAAAGAGATCCCCAGTGAGATGGACTGGCAAATTGGCAGCATCAATGGGCTCAAGCATGGCAACAATGATGAGGTTGGCCCAGGAGTAGGCAATGTGTCATTCTGTAGTGCATAGGGTCGCTAGGAGTCGGCACCTACTTGATGGCACCTAGCAACAGGCATTAGTCAAATATGTCTATTTGATCCCAAAGTCATGCACATTCTCCTCTATGATACAATCCTAGATTCAAAAGTCAGTACCAGAGGGTGTCTGCAGCCAAGAAAACTGAGAATTAAGTGAGGGGTTCTCAAATATTTAATAAAAATTTATAATTCTGAATTTCATTTATTTTTAATGAAAACATACAAAGCAAATGATAGAGTCTTTCAATTCTGCATATACAATTAAGTGACATTGTTCATATTGTTCAAGATATGTAACCATTGTCACTGTTCTTTTCCAAATTATTCCACTACTTTTAATGTAAATTCACAGCCACCTAAGCTTATTAAGAAAAACATGGCATAAGGATTGGAGGAAGACTCATTAACAACCTGCAATATGCAAATGATACAACCTTGCTTGCTGAAAGTGAAGAGGACTTGAAACATTTACTGATGAAGATCAAAGAGCACAGCCTTCAGTATGGATTGCATCTCAATGTCTAGACAACAAAAATCCTCACCACTGGACCAATAAACAACATTCTTATCAATGGAGAAAAGATTGAAGTTGTCAAGGACTTCATTCTTCTTGGATCAACCAACTATCAACACTCACGGAAGCAGCAGTCAAGAAATCAGACAACGTATCGCATTAGGTAAATCTGCAGCACAAGACCTTTTTAAAGTGTTGAAAAGCCAAGATGTCACCTTGAGGACTAAGGTGTGCCTGACCCAAGCCATAGTATTTTCAATAACCTCATATGGATGCGAAAGCTGGACAGTGAATAAGGAAGACCTTAGAAGAATTGATACTTTCCTAGTCAGGTTAAATTATTGTTCGGTTTGTAGCATAAATCTGTTCTATTGGCTGAACATAATTTATGTCCTCTGAATTTTGATTGTTACAGATTATGCAGAATTACCACGTGCATAACTTGCAAATAAGTGCTATTTGAGTTTGGTGTACCTGGTGTCTAGTATTTTGGATAGTGACAACATTTTCAGCAAAATATAAATAACAAAATGAGGATCACCTTTCTTTTACTTACTGAAAGAGAGATCACTCAGACTAAACAGGAAAGATACCAAAGTCTCTATCTGTGCTGTCCATCAGTCACCTCTGAAGTGTGGCTAGTCCAAATTGAGACATACTGAAAGTCTAAAATGCACATCACCTTTTGAAAACTTAGAAAATAATAAAATAGCTCATCAATAATTTTGTTATTGATTACATACACAGTAGAATGCAAAACTTTTGTATATTCTATTACATATAAAAATTAATTAAAGAACTCTGGTAGTATAGTGGTTACAAGTTGGGCTGCTAACCTGGAGGTCAGCAGTTCGACACTACCAGCCTTTCCATGGGATAAAGAAGAGACTTTCTGCTCTCAAAGATTTACAGCCTCAGAAACCCTATACAGAGTTGCTGTGAGTCAGAACCCACTCCAAGAAAGGCAAACAACCACCAGCACCATCATATTATAAGAAATTAATTTCACCTGTTCCTTTTTATTTTTTCCATTTGGCTACTTAAAAACATAAGAAGATCTGGTAGTGTACTGGTTACGAATTGGGCTGCTCACTTCAAGGTAAGCAGTTTGAAACTACCAGCCTTTCCACTGGAGAAAGATGAGTCTTTCTGCTCCCATAAATATTTATAGCCTCCGAAACCCTATACATGATCACTATGAGTCTGAACCAAATCCATGGCACACAACTACTAGAAGACATAAAATGGCATATACTGTGTGCATTTGTGCTTCATATTTTATGGGATAGTGCTGATCTATCTTGGCCACAATTCTGTTTTTCAAAGTTTTTCACTTATGATATACTCCAACTTTCCAGATAATTCCCAGATCAGGAATTGACTAGATATGTATTATCAATTTATCATTATGAACTAAAATGTGGAGCTACAAGATAAATTGGTAAGATTATGTTGGTAATCTTATAAATATCCACTGGACTTTGAAGAGGAATTTTACAAAGAATAAAGATAAACAAAATAATGAAACCAAAGTAAGTGGCTACATACGTTGTTGTTAAGTGCCATTGAGTCAGTTCCAACAAATAACAACCCTGTATAGGATTTCCAAGGAACAGCTGATGATCTTGAACTACCGACCTTGCAATTCAAACAACTTTGCAGTCCAGTGTATTAACCCACAGCACCACTCCAGGACTCCTGTGGCTATAGATAGGTAGTTAATATTTTAACTTGATACAGAATTTGGCTGTTATTTCTTTATTTCCCCATTCATTCATTCATTTATATATCAAACACTTAACAATACTGTAAGAAATATACTGGGACTACTAGTGTGATGCTGTAGGGTCAGCACTAGACTTCGAAGCACAGGTCATTGGTTCAAACCCACCAGCTGCTCCTCGGAAACCCTATACAAGGTCACTATGAGTCAGAACCAACTCAGTAGCACTTAACAACACCAATAGTATAAGAAAACAACAGTTTTCAAACATGGCTTAATATAGTTACTTCTTATACTTTTATTATTCTCAAGCACATATCTTTGAGCACTCATTTATGTATTCATTAAAATATAGAAATGGCTTGATTTTTTTAGTGTATATTTATAAAGTCCAGGTGACCTGTCAAAAAGGAAATAGACCTTGGATCTTATTTTTCCATAAATGGAATAATCCCCTAGCTTAATCACAAGAACAACAAAACTTACAGTCATGTTTTTGACTCTATAAAGATTAAACAACATTTTTTTTAAAGAATTGTTGATATTTATTATAATATTATCTTGGGGTTTGTCATTATGAACTCACTGTAACAAGCTGATATTTTCATAAATATAGATATCTTTTATGTCACTATATGCTTTACTGAATTGGGGTTCTACTTATTTTCTCATATCTATAATACTCAATATGTTAAATAGGGTAATTTTTAAATATCATTTAAAAAGAGGAATTCTGATGTGGTGCTATAGGATAAGCACTGGACTGCAAGGTCAATTTGAACTACAAGGTCGGTGATTCTGACTCGTCAGGCACTCTTTTGAAACCCTATACAGGGTCGTTATGAATTGGAACAGACTCCATGGCACTTAACAACAACCAACAAATTTCAAAAAGAATGAAAGCTTTTAAATGAATGAATGGGGGAAAAAATCCAAATAAGTAAATTTTCTGTTGTGAGACAGTAAGTATTTTCTTTTAAAGGTTTGTTGTTTGAAAAAATTCAAGTCACAATCCATAGTTATCAAAATACAAATCATTGTCAGTACTGGAGGTGATGGTAATGGTGGTTGTATGCTGTTGAATCAGTTCTGACTTTTAGTGACCCTGTATTGGTTTTCAGAGGCTGTAAATCTTTATGGGAGCAGAAAGTCTCTCATCTTTTCCGCACAGATCAGCAGCTGGTGGATTGTATCTATTGACTTTGTAGTTAGCAGCCCAAGTCGTAACCCACTATGCTATCAGGACTAGTATACCAGTGGTGGTGATAGTGAGTTACTGTGTCAGTTCGTTCTCATAGAGAACTTATAAAGGGTTTCTGAGGTTGTGAATCTTGATGAGAGCAGAAAGCCTCATTCTTTCCCATACTGAGCAGTTGGTAGATTTGAACTGCTGACCTTGCTGTTAGCAGCCCAGTTTATAATCTACTACGCTACCAGGGCTCCTTTTTGTCAGTACTAGTCATCTAAAATTAATTATATAATATTTTATCTATGCAGTAATAGATTCAGTATGGAAAACTTCCAACGTCTAAATGGTGAACACCTCCAGATACACAGACCACAGTCAAGGTGGAAGTTAAAGAAAATACTTCAGAATTAGAACTTTCAAGAGAAGATATTTTTATTTCTACTTTCAGTTACATGAACATATTATCATGAATTTATAAACAATATTCATATTACATGAACATACGAACAGTCCCATTACTTTGGGTCAGTAAATATAATATTTAAAAAAAATAATTAAATCTGATATAGCCCTCATTCTCCTGTGTATGGGAAAGTCTCAAGCACAGATGCTGTTTCTAAGGATTAAGAAACTCACTTGGGTTCTTTCTAAAAGTCCAAGGGTTCTTGAATTCATTAGTGTATAAGCTAAAGTAGCAAACAGACCCATAAATTTTGTGGCTTACACAAAATAGAAACTTTTTTTTTTAACACATGTAATGCTGGGCAGGATGCCAAGGACTGGTGTGATTGTTTGGTGTTCTTCCTGTGATACTGCTTTCCGTTTTAACTCCAGATCCAGGATGGTTTATGCCCACATTCCTGCAGGGGATGGTTTGAAATAAAAGGGTATAAGATGAGTGTCATTTTAATCATTTCTACTTCAATGAGTGTAAAGTGACCATGAGACCACATCTAGCTGCAAGGGAACAGGAGAATTGGGGGATGCAGTCGTTGGCTATGCAATGCAGTGGATTGCTCCATATGGTTCATATATCTTCAGTCTTTATAACTCCCACTAAACAATGTTTTTGCCCTGCTGTGTTCGGGTAAGAGAACGTAAGAGAAGATGCTGATAGGAATAGATGATTCTATTGTGAGTGGTTAACCGAGCTAATTGTGATTGTAAAAATTTGGAACTTTAATGTGTATAAAATGAATGATCTCAAAATCAGAAATGGGGAAATCTCACTATCATCTAAGAGTCTGGAATGGAGTAGGTCTTCTGGACCCCAATGTCCCTATGCATTGAACCTCCTTGACCCAGGAACAGAAAGCTGTGATGTCATAGCAGCAGCAGAACCATGAGCCAGAGCATGGAGAAAGTAAAGCTGAGAGACTATGGGCAGGAGTGTCCATTTAATTGTAGGAGCCAAGTTTGCTGACCCACGGAGCTAGAGCAGAGTACTTTTAGTCTGAGGTTTATGGTGGAGTATGTCCAGCTGTCATTTGTCAGCATCCCTAAAAGAGCTTTTTCACATTGTCAGAGCAAGGCAGAGCCAGGCCAAGGGGCCAAGGGGCTAGAGAGAGGCCAAGAGGCTAGAGAGAATGGCTATGGGTGAGGATAGACAGTCCTGAGTTGAAGAAATGTGCCCTGAGCATTTCGAACCCTAAACTGTGACTATGGTATCTGAGTTCAGTGTGCCCATGGCAATGAATTATCAAACCCAGCTGAACAGAGTGTGCTGTGAGATGGATGGCTGGTACCATTTTTTGAAGGCTGAGTGGTCATATGTCTTGCTGAAAATTCATGGAAGTAATGGAAAACAGATAAAGAGTAGAACTAGAAGTCCATGGTACTTATATGATTAAAGAAAATTAGGTATTGGCCCTAAAATGAAGCAAACACTTGTTACCACTGAAGTCATGTTGGCCTCCATTTGAAGCAGGCTACTTCACCTTTTGGTATTCATTTCATAGGCATCTATCCAGTCAACCAGCTCTTTCATCTAGAAACAGTACGTCAGTGAGGCTTTCGTCTCTGACATTTGGAAATCCGTCACTCCTATGCCTCTCAATCTGGAGAAAACAATTCTGAGTTTGTGCCATGTTCATCTTGTTGTTGTTAAGTGCCATCAGATTGGTTCTGAATAGCGTAGTGGTTACGAATCGGGCTGCGAACCGCAAGGTCAGCTTCGAAACTACCAGCGGTTCCGCGGGAGAAAGATGAGGCGTTCTGCTCCCGTAAAGATTTACAGCCTCGGAAACCCTCTACAGGGTCGCTATGAGTCGAAACCGACTCCACGTCACACAGCCACCGCCACCACCATGACTCTCAATCTGGAGAAAACAATTCTGAGTTTGTGCCATGTTCATCTTGTTGTTATTAAGTGCCATCAGATTTGTTCTGAATTATAGGGACCTTGCATAGGGTTTCCAAGAAGCAGCTGGTGACCCTACAGTTAGAAGTTCAGTGCTTATCCTACAGCAACATACTTCTAGTCTCCATACCCTTATCTAAAATAATCTCATCTTGTTACTCTTGGGTCACCGAACTTCCAAAAAAGAGTTGAGTTTTGTTGTTTGTTTTTGCTTTAGTTTTTGTTTGTTTGTTTTTTTCCTATAATAATAAAACAAAATAATTTAACTCCACCTTAGAGTAAGAAAATTACAGTCATTAAACTGGATGCCATAAACTAACAGTTGTGAATCAGAGTGAGCTCACTGATGTATTTTGTTTGACCTACAGATTTAATTATTATTTCTTTAAATTTTATTGTTAAATTGAACTACTTATCGCCATTCAAAAAAATCCATATTCATCTATGGATGGAGCTCAGTGGTAACTATTCTACTTAGAAATAGAATGCCACTTCCTAGTCACCATTTGTAAATTCCTAGTCCCTATCACTCACCTACATACTACAGGCCAAGCTCACTTATTTATGCCAAGAAGTTTGGAAAACAGCTACCTGGTCAAATGATTGGAGTAGATCCATACTTGTAACATTTCCGCAGAAAAGTGATCCAATGGAATGCAGAAATCATTGAAAAATATCATTAATATCCCATGCAAGTAAAATTTTGCTGAAGATAATTAAAAATGCCTGCAATAGTACACCGAGAGAGTAATGCCAGAAATTCTAGCTGGATACAAAAGAGGACATGGAAGCAAGGATATCATTGCTGATGTTAGATGGATCTTGTTGGAAAGAAGAGAATACCAGAAAGATGTTTACTTATTCTTTATTGACTATTCAAAGGTTTTTTTTTAAATGTGATTATCATGACTGACTGTAAATAACATTGCGAAGAATAGGTATTCCAGAATATTTACTTGAGTTCGTGAAAACTTGTATACAGACTAAAAGACTGTTGTTCAAACAAAACAAGGGGATACCAAACGATTTAAATCAAGAAAGGTATGTGTCAGGGCTGTATTCTTTCACCACATGTATTCAACTGTAAACTGAGCAAATTATCTGAAAAGCTGCGTTATATGAAGAACATGATATCAGGATTGAAGGCAGACTCATTAATAACCTGCAATATGCAGATGATGCAACTTTGATTGCTAAAAATGAAGAGGACTTAAAAGACTAATGAGGATCAAAGACTGCAGTCTTCAGTACGGGTTGTACCTCAATGTAAAGGAAACAAAATCCTCACAACTGTATCAGTAAATAATATTATGATAAATGAAGAAAAAAAAATTAAGTTATTAAAGACTTCATTCATTTTGCTTGAATCCACAATGAATACTCATGGAAACAGCATTCAAGAAATCAAAGGATGTACTATATTAGACAAATGTGTTGCACAAGACCTCTTTAAAGTGTTCAAAAGCAAAGGTATCGGTTTGAGGACTAAGATGTGCTTGACCCAAGCCATGGCATTTTTAATTGCCTCATACCCATCTAAAAGTCAGACAATGAATAAGGAAGATCTTAGGAGAATTGATGCATTTGAGTTATGCGGCTGGAGAAGAATATTAAGGGTACCATGGATTGCCAGAAGAACAAACAAATCTGTGTTGGAAGAAGTACGCCAGAATGCTCCTTATGGTGGTGTATCAACCAAAATGGTGAAACTGCATCTCTCATACTTCGGATATGTTATCAGGAGGAATCACTTCCTAGAGAAGGACATCGTGCTTGGCAAAGTGTAGGGTCAGTGAAAAAGACGAAGATCCCTAACAACATGAATTGGCACAGTGGTAGCAGCAATGGGCTCAAGAGTAATAACAATTGAAGGGATGGCTCAGGGCCAAGCAGTGTTTTGTTTTGTTGTGCATAGAGTCATTAGGAGTCGGAATCAACTTGATGACACTTAGCAACAATAATAGCCCTTGTATGTAGTTTCTTGAGGTATGCTCAGAACAAAGTAACTTGGCTTTTGTGTAATAAGATGATAAAATTAATATTTTTTTCAGTACCTACAAAGTAAAAATCCAGGTGCAAATTAGATTATCCTGCCACAACACAATTGGGCTTTAAGCATTTTGTTAATACTGAGGAGGCATATAAGAGATGCTACGATATGAAAAAATGAAAGAATAGTACAATCTCCAAGCATAATGAGAGACCAGAAAAGGTGCTATTTTTAAATTGCAGGCTGGATGCCTGCCTGTATGTGATCTTTTTTTCCTTTCCAACTCCTTGATTTAATGACTTTAGGGTGGCTTTGTGATGACATGAAGCTGGGTAAAAATCCCTTAGAATCCTGAAAAGAAGGAATAAGTGTGGGGCAAATGGTTCACATTGCCAGAAAGAAAGTGGGAGCTCAGTAACTTCGAAAGAGGCTTGCCTTTCCAGTAGCATCTTGGGAAGAGCCCAATGTGCCAGAGGCAGGCCTACCTACCTGGGTGACTAAATGGAATAAAATTCTGTTGCAGTCATCTCTGGGGAAGGTCTGATGTTCCCAGAGATGCTGAAGCCTTAGAAGGGCATTGCATTGTTGGGTTAAACTGATCCCATTTCATAGGTTTACATAGGCACTCACTGACTTCACAGCCAGAGTTACATGAACAGAGGACATATCACCTTTGCAGTTCAAGAGTGACTCCAGTTGCCTACTTGTCTTTCCATTAGAAAATAAACTTTTATTTTAACTTTGTTAGTTGTCCATCTGCCCCTGGTTTGGCTTGCAAAGGCAATGGGATAAACATGTGCACTAAAATCAAGAGGCAAGAATATAGCATCAGTAAAATATATGAAGTCAAATGTTGCTTGTGGCAGGATAATTTCTCTTTTTTAAGAGACTCAGTAATTTGGTGGAAGAAGATGAGCTACAGTGTCATAATAGAATTATGGTGTGGTTAACACTAGACTGCTAACCATAAGGTTGGCAGTTCAAACCCACCAGCAGTTCTTAGGAAACCCTGTATGTTGTTGCTATGAGTCAGAACAGACTTGCAGGCACACAACACCACCACCAACACCAAAAGCACAAATAAAGAGGAGTATTCAATAATAAAGAAAATTCCAAAAGAGATAAGATTATTTAATTAAAACTAAAACAACTTTCTGGAACCAAAACTCATAATGTCTCCACTTGACTTCCAAAAAGGACACTCTTGGTTGTCCTTCTACCTCATTAGCTATTTTTTGTTCTTAGTCTCTTTTAATGACTTTGTTTCTTCTATCATGGCTTCAAACTTTTTCCTCTTCTAGCTCTGTAGCATAGTGGTTACGAGTCAGGCTGCTGACCTCAAGGTCAGCAATTCGAAACTATCAGCTCTTCTGCAGGAGAAAGGTGAGGTTTCTGCTCCTGTAAAGATTTACAGCCTTGGAAACCTATACAGGGTTACTATGTGTCAGAACCGACTTCACAGTGTGTAATTACCACCATATCTACACTAACTACCTTATATGATTCATCTATATACCTACTCCCAAACTTATATGCTCAGCCTAAACTTGTCTCCCCAATTTCAGACTTCACATATCGTTGATAAGTAGAACAATAATGCTCCAAAGACAAAAACTCACTAAACCCCAGAACCTGCAAATATATTATCTTACTTGGCATGTGATTGAAACAAGAAGGGAAGATTATCCTGTATTGGCCAGGCGAACCCAATCTAGTCACATGAGTCCTTAAACTTTGAAGAGGAAGGGTTTCAGATAAATGAGATGAAAGAAAGACAGGTTCAAATGTAAGAGGGATTTGTCCCATTGCTACCAACTTTGAAAGTGGAGGAAGGTGACCATTAATCAAAGAATGTTGAGTGACCCCTCAAAGTTGTAAATGACCCCCAGTTGACAGCAAGCAAGCAGGGATCTCAGTCCTACTACTGCAAGAAACTAAATTCTGTAGTAAACAGTTCCTACTCTTGAGCATCCAGAAAGTACTGTGGTCTTGTTAACATCTTAATTTTAACCCAATAAGAGCTAGGTTGACCTACAAAACTGTAAGAAAATAAATTTGTGTTGTTTTAAACCACTAGATTTGTTACTGTAGTAACAGATTTGTTACTGTAGTAATGGAAATGAATATCCAACTGCCAACTTGATATCTCCATTTAGATATTTAATAGATATTATCAACTCAACACATTCACACACCTTTCCCACAAAATCTATTTGGTCAGCAGATTTCCACATATCAATTAATAACTTCATTTTTCTAATTGCTCAGGACAAAAATCGTAGAATTGTGCTTGTTTTTCTCTCTTTCCTTCCACAATAAGAATCTATGGATTCTACCTTTAGAATGCATCTATATCTCATCTTTGTCAGTATAACTACCTCAGTGCCAGCCACCATCATCTTTCACCTGTATTATTGTAATACCCTCCCTCTGGGCCTCCTTGTTTCTGTACTTGACCCCTAGAGTCTGTTTTTAACAGATCCAAAGTGAGCCTGTTAAAGATCCATCAGGTCACATGATGTCTCTGCTCAAAACCCTACAATAATCCCGAGTTTCACTTAGAGTTTTCTTGTGCCGTCAAGTTGACTCTGGCCCATGACAACTTCACGTATTACAAGTAGAACTGCTCCACGGGGTTTTCTTGGATGTAATCTTTATGAAAAGGGACTCTGATGGCTTATGTGTTTGGCTTATGTGTTTGGCTGCTAACCAAAAGTTTGACAGTTTGAACCCAGAAGTTGCTCAGCTTGAGAAACTTATTTGATGTCATTTAACAACAACGATTCTATATTATCATCAAATTATGGTCATATAAGTGGCATTAGAAGATTTAATATTCTTAAATGTGGTGCTATAGGAATTCTAGTGTGGAGCTGTAAGGTAAGCGTAAGACTGCAAGGTTGGTGATTCAAACTCACTAGTAACCCCATGAAAGCCCTATACTTGGCTTAACAACAGTGCTTAACAACAATAGCAAAGTGTGTCATTATAGGAAAAGCACTGGACTACAAAGCAGTTGTTCAAACAGAACATGGGAACACTGAATGTTTTAGAATTGGGAAAAGTGTGCGACAAGGTTGTATTCTTTCACCATACTTATTCAACCTGTATGCTGAGTAAATAATATGAGAAGCTGGGTTCTATGAAGAAAAATGTGGTGTCAGGATTGGAGGAAGACTCGTTAACAACCTGCGATATGCCGATGATACAACCTTGCTTGCTGAAAGTGAAGAGGACTTGAAACATTTACTGATGAAGATCAAAGACCACAGCCTTCAGTATGGATTGCATCTCAATGTCAAGAAAACAAAAATCCTCACCACTGGACCAATAAACAACATTCTTATCAATAGAGAAAAGTTTGAAGTTGTCAAGGACTTCATTCTTCTTGGATCAACTGTCAACACTCACAGAAGCAGCAGTCAAGAGATCAGATGACGTATTGCATTGGGCAAATCTGCTGCACAGGAACTTTTTAAAGTATTGAAGAGCAGAGATGTCAGCTTGAGGACTAAGGTGTGCCTGACCCAAGCCATGGTATTTTCAATAACCTCATATGGATGCGAAAGCTGGACAGTGAATAAGGAAGATTGCAGAAGAATTGATGCCTTTGAGTTGTGGTGTTGGAGGAGAATACTAAAAGTGCTATGAACTGCCAAAAGAACCAATACATCTGTTTTGGAAGAAGTACAACCAGAGTGCTCCTTGGAGGCCAGGATGACTAAGCTTCGTCTCTCCTACTTTGAACATATTGTCCGGAGGGAACAATCGTTGGAGAAGTATGTCATGCTGGGTAAGGTGGAGGGTCAGAGAAAAAGAGGAAGACCCCCAAAGATGGATCAGCCAGGTGGCATCATTGATGGACTCAAGTGTGGCAGCGGTAGTGAGGTTGGCCCAGGATCCGACATTGTTTCGTTCTGCTGTGCATGGGGTAGCTATGAGTCGGTTCCGACTGGATGGCACCTGACAACAACAACAGCAACGAACCTCCAGGCTGGCAGTTCATGCCTAGCAGCTGCTCCTCAGAGATTCTATATAGGGTCATTATGAGTTGGAACCAACTCGATGGCACTTAACTATAACAATAACAATAACTAACTCCACCGCTCTGTCAGTTTGCGGTCCTGTAGTGATTTGTGTGTTGCTCAGATGCAGGAAGTTATGCCACAGTTATTTAAATACCAGCAGGACCACCGATGGTGCACAGGTTTCAATGGAGCTTCCAGACAAAGACACACAAAGAAAAAGGAGAGACAGACCACTTCTGAATGGTTAGCCACTGAAAGTCATAAGGTTTCCACAGAAAACACAAAATTTTTCAAGAAAAACAGGTTTTCACTGAGAACCTTATGAATAGCAGTAGAACAGTGTCTGATACACTGCCAGAAAATTATCCCCTCAGGTTGGAAGACAGTCAAAATACAACTGGAGAGAGCTGGCTCCTCAAAGTAGAAATGACTTTAATGATTTTGGGACTTTCATTTGCTGATGAGGTATGACTTAAACTAGGAAGAAACAGCTATAAAAATCTGTTAAATAAATTTAAAAAAAAGTATTAATTAGAAGTTGTCAATAATGAAATGGAGTGATAAAGAACAATATTGTAGGCATTAGTGATGTGAAATGGACTGGCATCGGCCATTTTAAATCAGTCATGTACTTTACTATGTCAGGAATGGCAAATCGAAGAGGAATGACATTGTGTCATCATCAGAACATTTCAAGATCTATCTTGAATTACAATGCTTTCTATGATAGGACAATATCCATACACCTATAAGGAAGACCGGTTAATACCACTATTATTCAAATTTATGCACTAACCACTCTAGCCAGTGATAATGAAATTGAAGAATTCTACCAATTTCTCTAGAAACATGGTGGATTCATAGGATAAATACTGTACTGCGAACCACAAACTCTGTGGTTTGAGCCTATAAGCCATTCTGTGGGCTAAAGATGAGACTTTCTGCTCCTGCAAAAGATTTAAAGCCTCGGAAACCATATACAGGTTGCTTACAAGTCAAAAGCAACTCCATGGCACTTAACAACATACCAACTTCTTCAGTCTGAAATTGATCCACCATGTAATCAAAATGTATTGTTAATTACTGATGATTGGAATGCAAATGTTGGAAGCAAATAAGAAGGATTAGTAGTTGGAAATGGTGTTGATTATAGAAATTAAGTTGGATATTGCATGATAGAATTTTGTAAGACCAATGATTTATTCATTGTAAATACCCTTTCCAACAACATAAATGATTGCTATTCACATGGACCTCACTGGATGGAATACACAGGAATCAAATTAACTACATCTAGTTGACCTGCTAACATCGAGGTCCACAGTTTGAAACTACTAACAGTTCAGAAGGAGAAGGATGAAGCTTTCTGCTCCTGTAAAGATTTATAGCTTCGGAAACACTATGCATGATTGCTATAAGTCAGCACACCGTGGGAGTGGATGGTGGAAAAACTCAATATCATCAAGTAAAATAATACCAGGGCTGACTAGATGAGCAGACTATCAATTGTCCATATGCAAATTCAGTGTAAAGCTGAAGAAAATGAAAACAAGTCAATGAGAGCCAGAATACAACTTTGAATTTCTCCCACCTGAATTTAGAGAGCATCTCAAGAACAGATTTGATGCATTAGACACCAATGACTGTAAACCAAAAGAATTGTGGGATGACATCAAGAAAATTATACATAAAGAAAGCAAAATGTCTTAAACTGACAGATAAGAAGAAAACACCAAAATGGAGGTCAGAAGAGACTCTGAAACTTCCTCTTGAACATAGTGAAGATAAAATAAGTCAAAGAAATGAGGATATAAAAAAGCTGAACAGAGAATTCTGAAGAGTAGCTGGAGAATATGAAGTCAAGCATTACAATGCAAAGTGCAAAGACTTGGAGTTAGAAAGCCAAAACAGAGAAATGCTCAACATTTCTCAAACTGAAAGTACTGAAGAAAAAATTCAAGCTTTGACTTTCAATAGTGAAGGAGTCTATGGACAAAATATTGAACAATGCAGGAGGCATCAAAAGAATATGTAAGGAATACACAGATTCACGGTACCAAATATAATTGTGGATGTTCTACCATTTCAAGAGGTAGATTATGACCAAGAACTGATGATATTGAAGAAAGACATGCAAGATGCACTGACTTCATTGGCAAAAAAAAAAGCCTTCAGGAACTGATGGAAAACAAATTGAAATGTTTTAACTAACTGATATAGCACTTGAGGTGCTCATTCATCTATGCCAAACATGGAAGACAGCTACCTGACCAACTGATTGGAAGAGATCCATATTTGTGCCCAGTTGAAAGAAGAGTCACTCAAAGGACTGCAGAAATCATTGAACAATATTATTCATACCACATTCAAGTAAAATTTTGCTAAAGATAATTTTTAAAAAAATGTTGTACCAGTACATTTACAGGGAACTGCTAGAAATTTAAGCCAGATTCAGAAGAGGACATGCTGACATCAGATGGTCTTGGATAAAAGTATAGAGTAGCAGAAAGATGTTTTCTTGTGCTTTACTAATTATGCAAATACATTTGATTGTGTGGATCATAACAAACTATAGATAACATTGCAAAATTGCATATTCCAGAACACTTGTGTTCATGTGGAACCTGTATATAGAAAAACAAGAAGTCTTATGAACAGAACAAATAGATACCTTATACCTCTGTTTTATTGAATACACAAAGGCTTTTGATTGTATGGATCATGACAAGCTATAGAAAACATTTCAAAGAATCAGTATTCTGGAGCACTTAATTATGCTCCTGAGGAACCTATACATAGACTGTGAGGCAGTTGTTTGACAGAACAAGGGAACATCTAATGGTCTAAAATTAGGAAAGGTGTGTGAGAGGGTTGTTTTCTTCCACCATATTTATTCAGTCTGTATGCTGAACAAATTATTCAGTCTGTATGCTGAAGTTGGATTATTATATGTCAAAGAACATGTCATTAGGATTGAAGGAGAACTCATTAATAACCTGTGATGTGCAGATGACACACCTTGCTGGCTGGAAGTAAAGAGACATTCAAGAAGAAAGATGTCAGTTTGAGGACTAAGGTGTACCTAACCCAAGTCATGGTATTTTCAATAACATCATATGAATTTGAATATAAACAGTGAATAAAGAAGCCATTAGAAGAATTAATGCATTTTAATTGCAGTGTTGGTGAATAATATTGAAAGTACCATGGACTGTCAGAAGAATAAACTAATCTGTCTTGGAAGAAGTATAGCCAAAATGTTTCTTAGAAATTAGGATGGTGAGACTTTTTCTCGTGTTCTTTGGTTATGTTGTCAGGAGGGACATCATGCTTGGTTAAGTGAAAGGTCAAGGAAAAAGAGGAAGACCCCCAATGAGATGGATTGACACAGTACTAGTAACAATGGACTCAAACATATCAATAATTGTTAATATGGCATGGGAACAGGCATTGTTTTGTTCTGTTGTGTGTAGGGTTGCTGCAAATGGGAAATGACTTGATGGCACCTAAGAACAACAATAATAACTATAACTGATAATAGTCTGTCAGGATATGATTTGTGTAATAGAAAAATTCTGGCTAAATTGTCTTTGAGGTTATTAAATAGCATTGATCAAACAACATGAAGCTATAGTGAATCATTAATTATTAAAAGACAATAATCTGATTTTCTTTAAAAAAATGGATGTGTTTTAGTAGAAGTCACTGAATTGAATTCTAGGTAATTTGCACAAAGAAAAAGGCACTATACAAGCACAAGAAAATGATTTCAAGGAGACAGTGGCATCCCAATTGTGTTTTTTTTTTTTTTTTTTTTCATTCTCCTAAAGGTAGAATCCATTACTTGTCTGTCAGTTTTTCGTACTGTTGGTGGAGTACAGCTTTCTGGACCTTAATTCACAATTCAGACTGAAGAGATAAAGCTGTAAACATCTATTAATAATCAGAACATGGAATGTATGAAGTATGAATTGAGGAAAATTTGAAATTGTCAAAATGAAATGGAATGCATAAACATCAATATCCTAGGCATTAGTGAGCTGAAATGGACTGGTATTGACCCTTTTGAATCTGATAATCATATGGTTTGCTGTGACAAAATAACGAATTGAAAAGGAATGGTGTCACATTCATCATCACAAAGGACATATCAAGAACAGTCTTAAAGCACAACGCTGTCTGTGACAGGATAATATCCATATGCCTACAAGGAATACCAGTTAATACTACTATTATTCAAATTTACACACCAACCACTAAGTCAGTGATGATTAAATTGAAGAATTCTACCAACTTCTTACTCTGAAATTGATCAAATGTGTAATAAAGATGTATTGATAATTACTAGCGATTGGAATGCAAAGATTGGAAGTAAAGAGGAAATATCAGTTGTTGGAAAATATGGTCTTGGTGGTAGAGATAATGCTGGAGATCACAAGACAGAATTTTAGAAGATCAATGATTTCTTCATTGAAAACCCATGTACCTCACTTGATGAAATACACAGAAATCACATTGACTATATATGGGGAAAGAGATGGTGGAAAAGCTCCATATCATAAACCAAAACAAGGCCAAGGGCAGAGTGTGAAAAAGACCATCAATTTCTAATATGTAATTCAGGCTTCAGATGAAGAAAATCAAAACAAGTTCACAGAAACAAAATATGACCTTGAATATATCCCCACTAATTTAGAGAACATCTGAAGAAGAGATTTCATTCATTAGACACCAAAGCTTGAAGACCAAAAGAGTTATGGGATGATGTCAAGAACATCATACAGGAAGAAAGCAAAAGGTCATTAAGGAGACAAGAAAGAAGAAAAAAACCAAAATGATCTCAGAAGAAACTCTAAAACTTGCTATCCAGTGTAGAGATGGTAAAGCAAATAGAAGAAATGAGAAGGTTAAAGAACTGAATAGAAATTTTCAAAAGGCAGCTTGAGAAGACAAAGTCAAATATTATAATGAAATGTGCAAAGACAAGGAATTAGAAACCAAAAGGGAGGAACACACATATTTCTCAATATGAGAGAACTGAAAAAAAAAATTCAAGTCTCGACTTGAAATATTGAAGGATTCTATAGGCAAAATATTGAATGATGTAGACCGCATCTAAAGAAGATGGAAGGATTCACTGAATCACTGGACCAAAAAGAAATGATGGATGTTCAACCATTTAAAGAAGGAGCATATGACAAAAAGCCAGTGGTACTGAAGAAAAAGTCCAAGGTGTATTGAGGGAAATAGAAAAGAACAAGGTACTGGGAATGAATAGAATGTAAATAGAAAACTTTCAAAAATTGATGCAGCACTGGAGGCACTCACTCATTTATGCCAAGAAATTTGGAAGACAACTGGCCAACTGACTGGAAGAAATCCATATTTGTGTACATTTCAAAGAGAGGTAACACAACAGATTGCAGAAATAATCAGAAAATATCATTAGCATCATGTGCAAGTAAACTCTTGCTAAAGACAATACAAAAATGACTGCAACAATACACTGAAATAGAACTTCCAGAGGTTCAAGCTGGATTCAGAAGAGGACATGGAACGAGGAGATGGGTCTAGCCTGAAAGCAGAGAATACCAGAAAGATGTTTACCTTTGCTTTATTGACCATACAAAGGCTTTTCAATAGTGTGGTTCATGACAAGCTATGAACAACATTGTGGAGAACGAGTATTCTAGAACTCTCAATTGTGCTCATGAGGAACCTATACATAGATGAAGAGCAGTTGTTTGAACAGAACATGGGACCACCGAATAGCTTAAAATTAGGAAAGATGTGTGCCAGGGATGTATTTTTTCACCATACATATTCTGTCTGTGTGCTGAGCACATAATCTGAGAAGCTGGATAATATGAAGAATAACATGACATCTGGATTGGAAGAAGGCTCATTAACAACCTGTGACACAACCTTGCTTGCTGAAAGTAAAGAGGACTTAACATTCTTATATAAGATCAAAGACCACAGCCTTCAGTATGGGTTACATCTCAATGTAAAGAAGACAAAAATCCTCACCATTGGACCAATATACAACATTCATATAAATGGAGCAAAGTTTGAAGTCAGTCTTCATTTTGTTCAGATCAACTATCAACACTCCTGGAAGGAGCAGTCAGGAAATTAAACAACATATTGCTCAAGACAAATCTGCTCTACAAGATTTCTTTAAAGTGGTCAAAGGCAAAGATGTCAGTTTGAGGACTAAGGTATGCCTGGCCAAAGCCATGGTATTTTTTATAAACTCATATGCATGTGAAAGTTGGATAGTGAATAAGTAAGACCGTGTAATAATTGGTGCATTGGTGTTGGAAGAGAATATTAGAAGTCCCATGGACTGCCAAAAGAACAAACCAATCTTTGTTGGAAGAAGTGTTGCCAGAATGCCCCTTGAAAGCCAGCATGGCCAGACTTCATCTCTCATATTTTGGACATATTATCAGAAGGGACCAGTCCCCGGGTTAGGATATCATGTTTAGTAAAGTGGAGGGTTGGAGAAAAAGAGGAAGACCCCAACTAGATGGACTGGCAGATTGTCAGCAGCAATGATCTGAAGCATACCAACAATTGTGAGGTTGGTGCAGGATCAGGCAATGTTTCATTTTGTTGTGCATGGGGTCGCTATAAGTCGGTACCATCTCAATGGTACCTAACAACAACAATGGATGAATTATCCACCATACATTTTGCTAGTAGTAAAAATATATGAACATGAGGGTAGTGAATGGAGAATGCTTCTATATTCTTAACAAAAAGCACTGGATGGAGCATGTTGTAGACTCAACAAAATTATAGTTGCTGGTGAAATAAATAAATGAAAGTAAAGAGTAAACAATAATGACAAAGAATTAAAGATAAGTAAACTATTTCTCCAACTCATCTCCATTGATTATGCTATTGTTCTTTTACTATTGTCTGTCAGTTTTCTGAATTATGGTGACTTAAATATTGCTGTAATCCTGGATGCTACACCACCAGCACTTTACATGTCAGCACGGTCACCCATGGTGGACAGATTTCAGATGAGTTTCGAAGCTAAGACAGACTATCAAGAAGGAGATGTGTACTACTTCTGAATGTTTAGAAACTGAAACCTAATGAATAGCAGTGCAACATTGTCAGATATAACACTGGAAAATGAAAACATGAATAGTACCAGATATTGTTAGATGCAGAGCTGGACGAAGAACCCTTCAGGTTGGAAGACATTCAAAATGCACCTGAGGAAGGGTTGCATCCTCAAATCAGAGTTGACTGTGATGACACAAGTGGAGTAAATTTTTCTCAACCTTAGCTGATGGGGCACAACTCAAAATGAATAGATACAGCTGTAAACATTAATTAATAATCAAATGCACAAAGCATGAATTTCAGAAAATTGGAAGTTGTCAAAATTAAATGGAAGCATAAAGATTTGGCATTAGTGAAAAGAAATGGATAGGTATTGGTCATTTTGAATCTGACAATTATGTGGTTTGCTATACCAATAATGACAAATTGAAGAGAAATTGTGTCCATTCATTGTCAAGCAGAGTATTTCAAGATCAATCTTGAAGTACAGTGATGTTCGTGATAGTATAATATCCATGAACTTCAAGGAAGGCCAGTTAATACCACTATTATTAAATTTTGGACTCCTGGTATGGCCCTGTAGTATAAGCACTTGACTGTGAACCACAAGTTCCATGGTTCAAATCCAGCAGCAGCTCCTTGGAAACTCTATACAGGGTCACTGTGTATTGGAACCAACTCCTTAGGCATTTTACAGCAACCGTAACAATAACCACTAAAGCCAGTGGTTATGAAATAGAAGAATTTTACCTACTTCTACAGTGTGAGGTGGATCAAACATACAATCATGATGTATTGATAATTATGGCTGATTGAAATGTGAAGGTTGGAAACAAAGAAGGATCAGTAATTGGAAACTATGATTGACTGTGGGGACACAAATGAAGCTGAAGATCTCATGATAGAATTTTGCAAGACCAATGACTTATTCATTGCAAATATCTATTTTAAATAGCATCTAAGACATCTATACACATGGACCTCCCTAGATGGAATACACAGAAATCAAATTGACTGCATCTGTGTGAAGATCCCATGGAAAGTCTTCATATCATTTGTCAAAACAAGTCCATGGGAAAGCTGTGGAACAAATAATTTTTTGTCTTTTTCTCATATGCTTGTTCAAGCTGAAGCTGAAGATAACTAAAATAAATCAAAAAGAGTTAAAATATGACCTCAAGCATATCCCACCTGAATTTACAGACCATATAAAGAACAAATTGGATGCATTAGACACTGATGACCCCAAATCAGAAGAGTTGTGGGATGACATCAAGAACATCATACAGGAAAAAGGCAAAAAAGTCAAGAAAAAAAGGAAGAACAAAAAGCATATCAAAAGAGACTATGAATCTTGCTTTCCAGCACAGTTATACTAAAATAAAAAGAATAATTGAGTAGGTAAAAGAGCTGAGCAGATTACTTCAAAGGGCAGCACAAGACGACAAAGCCAAGTATTATGATGAAATGTGCAAAGACCTGGAGTTAGAAAACCAAAAGGAAAAAACATACTCAGCATTTCTCAACCAGAAAGAGCTGAGGAAAAAACTCAAGCCTCTACTTGAAATATTGAAGGATTCTATGGGCAAAATATTGAATGATGCCAAAAACATCAATAGAACAGGTAAGAAATACACAAAATCTCTGTTTCAAATTGAAATGGTAGTTGTTAAAGAAATGCACATTGAAGTATTTCAATAAGCAATCAGCTAAAGCAGAGAGATAATAGTGAGAATGGCACAGGACTGGGCAGTGTTTTCTTCTGTTGTGTATAGGCTCGCTTTGACTTTATGGAACCTAACAACATACTATTAGTCAGTTCCAATTGTTGCAGCCACTGTGTCAATCCATCTCCTTGGTGTCTTCAACTTATTTGCTTGCCCTTATAAATGGTGTGCAACAGGGTTGTATTCTTTCACCATATTTATTCAACCTGTATGTTGAGCAAATAATCTGAGAAGCTAGGTTATATGAAGAAAAATGTGGCATTAAAATTGGAGGAAGACTCATTAACAACCTGTAATATGCAGATGATACAACTTTGCTTGCTGAAAGTGAAGAAGACTTAAAACATTTACTGATGAAGATCAAAGACAACCACCTTTGGTATGGATTACATCTCAATGTAAAGAAAACAAAAATCCTTACCACTGGAACAATAAACAGCATTCTTATCAATGGAGAAAAGAATGAAGTTGTCAAGGACTTTATTCTTCTGGAATCAACAATCATCACTAATGGAAGCAGCAGTCAAGAAATCAAATAACATATTGCATCAGCCAAATCTTTTGCACAAGAACTTTTTAAAGTACTGAAGAGCAAAGAAATCAGCTTGAGGACTATATCATGGTATTTTCAATATGCATGCAATATGCATGCATTATATGCATGAAAAGCTGGACATTAGGTAAGGAAGACCATAGAATAATTGATGCATTTGAGTTATGGTGTTGGAGGAGAATATTGAAAGTACTATGGACTGCAAAAAGAACAAACAGATCTGTGTTGGAAGAAGTGTAGCCAGAGTATTCCTTGGATGCCAGGATGGCCAATTTTCATCTCTCATACCAGTCACTGGAGAGGGATATCATGTTCAGAGAAAGAAAAAAAAGGAAGAGCCCCAGCAAGATGGAATGGCAATGTGGCAGTATCAATATGTTCAAGTGAGGCAACAATTGTGAGGTTAGCCCAGGACCAGGCAGTGTTTGGTTCTGTTGTGCATAGGATCACTATGAGTCAGTACCGACTCGATGGAACCTAACAATAACAACAATGCTACGTTACTAAACATGATGTCCTTCTGAAAGAACTGGTCACTTCTGATTGCACTTTCAAAGTACCTTTGATGAAGTCCGGTTATGTTTACTTCTAAGATACTTTATGGCTATGTAGTTTTTAACATAAATATGTTCTTTCTTCTGGAGGCCTATGGAAAAAATGAAGAATTAAAAGAAGTGAACAACAACTTCTGGTTCTGGCGGCAGCAGAGGCAGAGTCAGGTAGGATAGGCTCCATGGGGGAGGGACTGAAAATCCAGAGAAGCTGCTTTCATGGAATAGCACCAGAGCTCTGGATCTAGCATAAGGTGTAGAGTGTTAGTTTCCTGCACACGCCAGTGGAAAACTCATAGTATAAAGGAAAATACTGCAATTTAGGAGTTGCTTGAGACATAGGACTCCCTTTGAAGCCACACCGCCCAGGCGGAGTCCAGAGGGAGGGGCTACAGCCAGACCAGCACAGGCAACTGGCATTAAAAGTGGTTCCGTGACATTTGCAAAAGGAGGTGCAGGGGGATTCTACACATTTGTTCCTTCTCTTCCCTGTCGCTCCTTCTTTGCACAGCCTGGATGCCTTCAGGTGGGTGGGTACACACCCCTCCAAAAAAAAGTCCAGCGTTGATCCCACAGTTTTTTCCATGACACAGAGAGAAATAGCCTTATCGATCCTAAGGGCATATTCTTTGGTGGCTGTTTATAAAATCAGACTCTGGGTTGCAGCCCTAAAATTAACTTGTGTGAGACCCTGTACTCTGGCATATCCAGCAAAAAAAAAAAAAAAAAAAGCAGGTACGTCAGGCCTGAAAGACAAACCATATGAACAATTGTAAAACCCCAACATAAAAGGACCCAAATATCTCAAGAATTATATTGTGCACACACAGATACATAACTGACCTTCAGAGACAAAAATAGTAGACAATCTTTCTCCCATTAACTTCTCAATATTTATCTACATACCTCTATGGTAGTGACTAGAAGAGGGCCTGAGCAAGCAGGCACCCCCACCCACTGCTGAAGCCTTCTACAGTACACACACACTGCCTGTGTACCAAGGCAACTGGTCAGTAAGTCACAGTTTTATTTTTGTTTAAAAGCAGTGGTTTTTGTCTCTGCTGTTATATTGCTTCTGCTTTTGGTCCTTTTGATCACTCATTTTTCCTGGAGTTGGGAGATTTTTCTCCCTACTTTACCCAGGAAGAGACAGAAAATGTGGCCATATAGACAAACTACAAGCATACTCCATGATATTCCACCATTGACACAAGAGCCAATAACAGCTGTTAAGCATTACATGCAAAAAGGGAAGCTTATCTCCTGATCATATCCACCAGTAGACACCCAGTAAGTTTAATAACACAGCAGCAAACATCCATTTAAGCATTAAAAAACCCACATGATTACTGTAAATGACAAAATAAATAAACAAACAAACCAATAAATAAATAAATAATCTCAAAACATGTCCAAAACCAGAAAAGAGTAACTAAGACAAATGAGCTGGGACAGACAAAGGCTCTCTAAAAGAGCAAGAGCAGGTTTTGGATTTGCCTGAGAAGCAATTCAGAAGAATGATATGGAAACAAATTCAACTGCTCCAAAAAGGGGTGGAAGAAAACAAGGAAGAAGTCAGGAAAGTACTACAAGAGCAATCAAACAAGATTGATACAGCATTGGAAACAATTCAAAACCTGCAAAAAGAGGCCCAGATGATTAATAATAAGTTATCAGAAATAGACAATACACTGAAAGGGGAAAGGAGCAGAATTGAAGAGATGGAAGCCAGAACCAGTGAGCTGGAAGACAAATCTCTCAATACTGCCAATATAGAAGAACAAGCAGAAAGAGGATAAAAAAAAAAAATGTTGAAGAGAGTCTAAGATTCATGCTGGACAACATGAAAAGGAATAACTTAAGAATTATTGTCATTCCGGGACAGGAAGAATCAGAGAAGACCACAAAGGAGATAGTTGAAGAACTTCTGGAAGAAAATTTCCCTAACATCTTGAAAGATGAGAAGATAAACATTCAAGAAGCTGAACATACCCCAGGAAGGATAGAACCCAAAAGAAAATCACCAAGACATATAATAATCAAACTCTCCAAATTCAAAGAAAAGGAGAGAATCCTAAAAGCAGCCAGGGAAAACAGAAGCGTCATTTAAAAAGGCAAGGAAATCAGATTAAGCTCTGACTTCTCCGCAGAAACCATACAGGCAAGAAGGCAATGAGGAGACATATACAAAATCATAAAAGAAAAATACTGCCAACCAAGAATCAATCGTCTATCCAGCAAAACTGTCAATCAAATACGATGATGCAATCAAAACATTCCATGATAAACAGAAGCTAAGAGATTTTGTCAAAGCCAATCCATCACTTCAAAACATCTTAAAGGGAGTTCTTTGGAATGAAAACCAAAAAGAACAGACAACAACCAGAGATTGAAAGGCATGGCAACACCCTTGAAACTCAGGCGACGTTAAGCAGGCACCAGAACAGAACAAAACTACAACAAATTCAAAGGATCTGGAAGGTCAAGCAAAGATCAAAATAATATCAATGTCAAATAAGGGGAAAATATAGGAACAGAGATCCAGGTGATCAGGAGGTCAGGTAGATTACAGGATACAATATAGATTGTCTTAAATGGAGAGAGAAGTGAATAGACTATAAGGTAACCAAAAAGAAAGTTAATACTTCACAATTTACCATGAAAATGAACTTCCAAGTAGAACAAGCAAACATGAAAACTAAGAAGAAACTGACAAGAAATAGCATGAAAACACAAACTCAGCACAAGAAGGCATGCCGAACCAAGGAACGAACTATCAAAAAATTAACATAATGGTAACAATTAATTCATACCTTTCGATAATTACATTCAATATCAATGGATTGAATGCACCAGTGAAGAGATAGAGAGTGACAGATTGGATAAGAAAACAAGACCCTTCAATATGCTGCCTGCAAGAGCACCTTACACACAAAGACAAAAACAGAATAAAAGTGAAAGGATGGAAAGAAAACATGCCAAGCTAAGTGCAACAATAAACAAACACGAGTGGCAACACTATTCTCTGATAAAGTATACTTTAAGACAAAAACCAGCATAAGAGATAAAGAAGGACACTATCTCAACGGGTCAATTAAGAAAGACGACATAACCATAATAAATATCTACGCTCCCAATGAAAAAGCACCAAGATATATGAAGCAAGCATTACTATAATTGAAGAAAGAAATTCATAAATCTCTCTTAGTTTGGAAGCTCCACTGAAACCTGCCCACCATGTTTCACTCTGTTGTTACATGAAAACCAATGACATAGTTTCCAGCATCACAGCATCTCACAAGCCACCCTAGTACCACAAACTGACAAATGAGTACTGGTTCTCATTGTCAATAGGTCAGCAGAAAAGAAAGAGACTTTCAGTAAAATTGATGAACTACTGCTGCAACGAGAAGCTCAAACATATCAACAATTGTGAGGATGGTGCAGGATCGGTAATTATTTTTCCTAGTAGGGTCTTTCAGAAGGAAATATTTGTGTAGATTGCCTTACATATCATACCAATATTGAGCACATTACTTGTTTATGGCAGCTTCCCTAAAAGAATAAACTAAAATCCTCACAAAATTAGACATTCCATGAAGTCTGAATGAATGAAAGCCATTCAGTTTCTCAGTACTAGTAAGAACTGTCATTGGCTAATCTCCAGAAAGAAAATTTAACCTTTAAATGGCTATTAAAATTTACATGATAATTATTTATATAAAATACAAGTTGGTTCATATAGGTATTTATAAGGATGAACATCTTCTGGAATAAGGCACTGTTTCATAAATTGTTAGCCTTGTTTGTTGTTATTTGAAATGGTTCTCTCCTTAACCAGTTTGGTTTAATCCTGATCCCACGAAACAGTTGTGTTTCCTAAGCTTCACCTATTCTGATTTGCCAAATGTGTTTCTTAATCATCTGGGGCTACCAGATGTCAGAATTCCCTGCTGCTATCTCAAGTATTGATAGTCTCACTCGTGGTAAATATAGCTCATGTTGATTCAGTTGGCTTGTTCTCTGAACAGCTGGATGAAAATCCGAGGGGCTTGGGAAAGAAATGGAACACATACTGAAGAGTCCTGAGAGATTTGATCACAGCTGGAAGAGAGTGCCTGAAAGAGCCACAAGGCTGCATCTTATGAATTTCCCTATAAAATGGAATCCTTCCCACTCCACCCCAATAATTTAAATATATGCTTTCTCTGTGCTTGTAAAGTGATATAGAAAGTTGACATAGATCTTCTGCTTTCCTTCACTGTAAATTACAACTATGGAAAATGTAAATTGCAAACTCTTTCTTTTTCCTTAACAAGGTTAACTTGAATCATCTACTGTATGCACCAGTGATTTAAATGTGTGCTTCTTGGATAATTTACATCTATATCACTTTGGGCACCTATTAAAAATACAGATTCCATGACTTCTCCCTAAATTTCTGGGGAATTTTATAACATAAAATCTGAGAACTACATGCTTAGATTAAGTTCCATGACAGTAGGATTCAGGAGTATTTTGTTCCCCATGGCACATTCAGCACATAGCACAATACTTGGCAGGTAATAGTGTTTTTATTAATAATATTTTAAAAATAAAATATCTATCTAGGTATTACATATCTATATCATTTTACTTTGGAAGAAAATGCTTCATTTTTGCATTTTCAATTATTGTTAAATCTGTAAAACAAGAAGCAAGTGATCTTGTGTTATAGAAGTATTTACAAGTTTTGCAAAAACGACTACTGAGAATAGCTTATCTGGCAGAGAGTCTATTTTTGTGGGGAGGAAATGGTGTGAACAAAAGTAAAAAGCGGTGGTATCTGACAAGTCATCTTATGCTTTTGACAGCGTACACATAGCCTGGGAGGCACTTCAGAGGTCATTTGCCATTTTCCTACTTCTAAGTACAACTGCCCAGATTGGAGCCACAACCTCTCGGTATCCTAGGATGCCTACATCTTAGCACTAAGTTCCTAATGCTAAAGGAACAGCATTAACTCTTTTAGAAAATAATGCTTTAATAGATGTAATTTCATAAATGGATTTTATATAGCTGAAAAAGTTAATGCATCTTCCCAAATGATTAGTCTTAGTCACTTCTTAAGATCAGGACAAGAGCCATTACCTTGTCAGAGTAAAACATAAAGCAAAGAACTCTTTTCCCCCATGAGGTCTAATATTGCAAATCACCTACAAGGAAAGACATTATTTTTGCCTGAAAGACAGGAGTACATGGTGAGTCACGAATCAATAAAAACATAACCATAAGCTATTTAGTGATTCATCTGTTACTTTTTCTAAAATAAGCTTCAAGCAGGCAGAAGAGCATTTTACTTATATCCTCGTATTCTGCTCTGAGTTACACCCATTCAACTGTAGGGTCAAACCCTACCTTTGATGGCTAGAATAAAATTCTCATTGACGTAAAACTTCAGGAAATTTGTGGTTTGCCAATGAAAGATAACGACACCTATTTTTCTGCTTCCACTTGAGAAAGCTTTTAGTTTTTATTTTCTCTGTCAACTAAGTGAAATTGGACTTTACTTTCATACTTCACTATTTTTTGTAAAGAAATTTACTAGATGTGGCAGACTAGATTTTCATAAAATGGCCAAAGCAATATTTCCATTATCAGGTACTCTTCCAAATCATTGCCATTTTCCCATCACGAGGAAGAATCTATTCCCCTTCCACTTCGCACTAGGAAGGCCTTAGTGACTGCCTCAAAGAAAATAATATGACACAGTTATTCTGTATGTTTATTAATTTTTCCCCCTGAAATTACATGGACCTTTGTGATTGTCCCCGTAACTGCAACGTGACAAAAGTGATGCTACATAACCTCTAAGGACATAAAAGGTGATACAACTTCCACTTGCCTCTCTTAGTTTCTGGATGTTTACCCTTAAAGTTCAGACGTCATGTTGTGAGGAAGCCCAGTTCACATATAGAGGCCACTTGTAGGATTTCATGTTAACAATCCCAGCTAAGGTTGGCAACCAGCACTGATAGACAAATGTGTGAGAAAACAAATCTTCAGATGATTCTAGGCTCTAACTTTTGAGCCTCTCCAAGTGAGACTCAGATAGTAGAGTTGAGATTCCCCCACCTGTTGTTAAGTGGCTTATAGTTGGTTCCGACACATAGCGATCCTTTATAGGATTTCTGAGGAGTGGCTGGTGAGCTTGAACCGCCGACCTTGAGGTTCAACCAACTTTGCAGTCCAGCATATTAACCCACAGCACCACACACCTAGCTTCAGCTAAATTATAAATTTATGAAGAAAATAAATCTTTTTGCTTTAAGCCATTAAATTTAGCTAGGATATTATAGGAGTCTTGGTGTGGTGGTGTGGGTTAACGCACCAGACTGCAAAGCCATTTAAACTGCAAGGTCAACGGTTCAAGCTCACCAGCTGCTCCTTGAAAACCCTGTACAGGGTCGCTATGGGTCAGAATCAACTTGATGGCACTTAACAACAACAACAACAAGGATATTATAGCAATAGATAACAGAATACTGAACAATAAAAATTGGATATACAGATTTAAAAAATAACTTCAAAATGTTTTATGGAATTTAATCAGTGCCACGTTGAAAGACTAAAAAATACTTAGTAATCAATAAAGCAGCTCGGTGTCTCCATACGATAAGCAGTGGATGGCAAACCCCAAGGTTCTCAGTTCAAGTGTGCCAATTGCTGCATAGGAGAAAGATGAGGCTTTTAGCTACCACAAAAAATTTAAAAGCCTCAGAAACCCTACATAGGGTTGCTATGAGCCAGACCCAACTCGAAGGCACTTAATAACAACAAGTACTCAATAGTCTGTTTCAACAATAAATTTAACTAGAAGAAAGACTGTAACTCTGAAGGAAATTCAAGATCTACTATAGAGCAGTTTCAACATTATCCCCTTATTTTTCACCCTTTCAAACCCCCCCCCACACACACACATTTCACTTAGAGTACTTTGAAACTGTAAGCCTGAAACTTAATAATAAACTTATTTAGAGAAGACCAGAACTAGATAATTTAATTAAGAACGCCCAAACCTATACCCTGTGTGGTGCTGAAGGATAAGTTTAGGACCACACATCATTTTGAACCACAAGGTTGGTGGTTTATTTGTACCTAAAAATATATATATATATCAGTCTCAAGAAATTATGCAGATTATCATTCCAGGATCTCTTATATTTTTCTCTCATTGTAGACAGATATGCAGCCCACTTTCAGTGGGTAAGTTTTTCTGTCCTTCCTAGCATAAAGCAGTTTTCAATAATATAGCATACTGGACTTCCTCACTGATACTTCAACCTTCTTACCATATCTTCTTGTAGCCAATCTTAAACTACTATTTTCTCAGTTCTTTCTCCAGAGTTATAAGTGCTAATGAGGGATATTGTAGCTACAGTGATACTAAGGCAGTCTGTATTCATTTCAAATGAATATTTATTTTTACTCAGCCTTTTGAAATCCCAGGCCTTGAAGACTTCTTGAATTTCTAATTGAAAATTAGCTGTCCTACACTTTTTAAATTCCCTATAACAACAATAACTCATACTCATAAGGAGCCTTGGTGGTACTGTGGGCTAGGTATTAGGCTACTGACCACAAGGTGGGCCATTCAAATACATTAGCCACTCCTTGGAGAAAGATGAGGCTGTCTGTTCCCGTAAAGATTTACAGTCTTAGAAACCATAAATAGAGTTGCTTGTGGTTGCTGTTATTATGTGCTGTCAAGTTAGTTCTGAATCATAACAAACCTGCATAGAGTTTCTGAAGAGTAACTGGTCAGTTTGAATGGTCAATCTAATGGTTCAAACTGACTTGAGGTCCTGTGCTCATCTTACAAGGCCACACCAAAAATCCAAAGAAGGTTGCTATGAGTAGCAATTAACTTGATTTGTTATTTTCTTACTTACATTAAACATTTCAAACAAGTAACTGAACCCCTTTTACTCTAGGAAGTTAGAGGCTATTACAATTCACTTTTCCATCTGTGAGTAGATATCTTTTCATCTCAATAGCTTTACACAAACACCCTCAACTCCAGTTCAGAATACAATTACACTGGTAGCCACTCCCTTCCAATGAGGAGAAAGAATACTGTCTCCAGATTGCCCTTTGTTCTCCATCATACAGCTGTGGTGCTATGCCTGAATATAGCTTCTTTGGGTCAGCCTTCTGCTTGTCACCCAGCCCTGGCATTGCTGAATTTAAGATCACACAAACATCCACATGGATTGTAGCCACAAGCATGTTCATGAGCATGAGAGAGAAAGAGTATGATAGAAAGGTTTGAGAAAAAAAGGAAATTCTAAAAAGACAATGATGAATAATGTAAGTTTTAGATTTTGCAGAAGGCATTACAGTAATGCAGAATTGTATATAATTCACACTTAACCCAGGATGATTCCATAGATATCTTCTTTAAATATATTTCTCTTTCCCCCAAAACTCCATCCCCTAGGACAATTGTCATGCCTTTCCTAGTTCTCTTTCTCTATTACCACCCCTTTTTACTCCATTTTTTTTGTTTTTAATCTTCTTTCTTGTTATAACTTTCTTCCAGTGCTCCTAGAAATTCTTTTTGGTCATTTTCCAAATGCAAAATAATTTTCTGTCTCCTTTTCACATTTTCAGCTACCATTCAGTAAAACTGAACAAAGTCCTGTTCTTAAGACCCATCACTCTTAAAAGATAAAATACCATATCAAAGCATACCCGGTACCATTAAGTTGATTGTGACTCATTGTTGTTGTTGTTATGTGTTGTAGAGTCAGTTCTGACTCATAGTGACCCTGTATGGGGTTTCTGAGGCTGTAAATCTTTATGGGAGGAGAAAGCCTCATCTTTCTCCCATGTGAAGCTCCTTGCAAGTAAGTGGGTCCTAGTTCTATGCATACTCAGATTGTATTCATGCATCATGATGCTAATTGCTGTTGAGTAGATTCTGACTCATAGCAATGCTGTATAGAGTTTCTAAGGCAGTAAATCATTGTGATGGAAAAAACCTCATCTTTCTCCCATGGAGCGGCTGGTGACCTCAAACTGCCACCCTTACAGTTCACAATCCAGTTCTTATCCGATGGAATCACCATGCTCCCCTCATGTATCATTTGTTGTTATTGTTAGGTGTCATCCAGTCAACACCAACTCATAGAGACCAAAGCACAACAGAATGAAACACTGCCTGGTCCTGCACTAACTAACCTCCCAATCATTGCTACAGCTGATCCCATTGCTGTCGCCACTGTGCCAATCCATTCCGTTGGGGGTCTTCCTCTTTTTCTCTGACCCTTCACTTTCCCAACACGAAATCCTTCTACAGAGACTGTTCCCTCCTGATAATATATATGAAGTATGAGAGACAAGTCTGACCTTCCTGGCTTTCATGCATCATAGCCATAAAATAAAATAAAAATGAAAAAACAAAAATAAACAGACGAGCTGACAGATTTGGCTTTGTTTTTATCTTCCCTGTTGAATTGTGAGGTGAGTCAGAGTTCACCTGACAGATTTTCAGATGATCTGAGAAAGCACTAGAGATAGTGAAGAAGAATTTAGAAAAGATAGACTTATTAATGCAGAAAAAAAAAAAAAAAAAAAACTAGGAAAAAGAAGAAATACAAGTCTAAGTATTTGGGAAAGTTTTAGCAGTCGTGGCATTTATGGGAAGGAGAATGAAATGACCAGAGGCAAAAAGGAAGTTTGGCTTTCTTCCATGTAGAAAACATTATTTGAAGACAGACACCTAATGAAGAATTAAAAATAGACAGATAACCTAAGCATTACTTGTGCCTTTGTTACATTTGTGGAAAGCAAAGGAACTTACAGTGAAGCGACCATCCTGCAAAAGTATGAAGGATGTTACTTGACCTCTCTGTGCCTCAGTTTCCTCATTTACAAGATGTGACTGTTAATAGACTCTTGTTGCTCACAGGATAACTAGGGTAATTAGACAACTTTATATAAAAATTTCTGGAATACTCATTCTCCACAATGTTATCCATAGCTTGTCATGTTGCACACAATCAAAAGCCTTTGTAGAGTCAATAAAGCACAAGTAAACATCTTTCTGGTATTCTTTGTTTTCAACCCAGATCCAATTGACATAAGCAATGACATTCCTCATTCCACATCCTCATCTAAATCCAGCTTGAATCTCTGGCAGTTCCCTGTCAATGTACTGTTGAAGCCATTTAAAAATTATCTTTAGCAAACTTTTACTTGCATTCGATATTAATGATATCCAACAATTTACACATTCCATTGTGTCACCTCCCTTCCAGTCAGTTGGCCAGTTAGTTGTCTTCCAAATTCCTTGGCAAGGATGAGTAAGTGCCTCCAGTGCTGAATCAGTTTGTTGAAATGTTCAGTTTGTATGCCATCAATACCCAAAGTCTTGTTCTTTGCCAATGCCTTCAGTGCAATTTCTTCCTTCAATATCATTGGCTCGTGATCATATGCTACCTCTTGAACACTTATTTGTGCTCAGGAGGAACCTGTGCATAAAACAAGAAGTAGTTGTTAAAATAGAATAAGGGAACACTGAATGGTTTAAAATTAGGAAGGGTGTATGCCAGGGATGTATTCTTTCACCATATTTATTCCATTTGTATGCTGAATTATATGAAGAAGACTCATTAACAACTGCAATATGCAGATGATACAACATTGTTAGCTGAAAGTTAAAAGACATTAAAGTATTAACTGATGAAGATCAAAGACCACAGCCTTCAGTATGGGTTACACATCAATGTAAAGAAAATGAAAACCCTCACCACTGGACTAATAAATAACATCAAGATAAATGGAGAAAAGACTGAAGTTGTCAAAGACTTCATTTTGCTTGGATCAACCATCAACACTCATGGAAGCAGCAGTCAAGAAATCAAACAATGTATTACATTAGGCAAACCTGCTACCCAAGATGTCCTTAAAGTGTTTGATAGCAAAGATGTCAGTTTGAGGACATACATGAACTTGACCCAAGTCATGGTATTTTCAATACCCACACATGGCTGTGAACGTTTGAAAGTGGATAAGGAAGACAGTAAAATAATTGATGCATTTGATTTATGGTATTAAAGGAGAATGTTAAAAGTACCAAGGACTGCCAAAAGAACACACAGGTCTGTGTTGGAAAAAGTACAGCCATAATGTTCCTTAAAAGCCAAGATGACCAGACTTCGTCACTCATACTTTGAATACATTGTCAGTAGGCACAAGTCCCTGAAGAAGAACATTATTTTTGGTAAAGTGGAGGTTCAGGAAAAAGAGGAAGACTCCCATGAGGTGGGCTGGCACAGTGGTAGTAACAAAGTCCTCAAGTGTAGCAATCATTGTGAAGCTCGCACAGGACCAGACAGTGCTTTTTTCTGTTGTGCTTAGGTTTTCTGTGAGTCTGTACCAACTCAATGGCACCTAACAGGAGGAACATATGAGTTTAGAACAGTGGCTGGTACAACATAAGCATCAGATGAGTATTCCAACTATGGTTGTTATAGCAAAATTCAAACTCATATGAAATCTTGGTTAACAATTTTCATAAATCTCTGTAACTTCAGCAACTGACCTTCAAGTTAAATGTGAGACGTAAGATCTCAGTTATTGATGAACTTCCATTCTTTTTCTGTTTCAGGAACACCTTTGGCCTTTTCCCAAAGCCTCACTCTGCAGAAGGGACTCACTGCCCTCAAGTCAATTCTGACTCATAGTAATCCTGTAGGATAGGGCAGAACTGCCCAATACATTTTCTGATGCTGTAAATTTCTACAGAAGCAGATTGCCTCTTATTCTTCCTGAGGAGCAGCTGGGTTTGAATCACCTGTCTTTCAGTCAATAACCCAATATTTAATTCACTGTGCTAGATGGTTCTTAGAGAAGAGATGTGACTTGTTTAATTTGTGAGCATGGAAAATCAAACCAAACAAAAGAAAGAACAAAAAACAGTTAATTTACTGTGCCATTGTGCCCATTCTTCTCTCACTTTGAGATCCAGCTTGTCTTTGTTGTTGTTGTTCGGTGCCATCGAATCAGTGCCGACTCATAGCGACCTTATGCACATCAGAACAAAATACTGCTTGATCCTGGGCCTCACTATGGTTGCCACGCTTGAGCCCATTGATGCTGCCATTTGGCAAATCCATCTCACTGATGTTCTTCCTCTTTTTCTCTGACCCTCCACCTTATCAAACACGATATCCTTCTCCAGCAAATGGTCCCTCCTGACAATATGTACAAGGTATGAGAGACGAAGTTTGGCCATCTTGGCCTCCAAGGAGCACTCTGGCTGCACTTCTTCCAACACAGATCTGTTGGTTCTATGGGCTGCCCATGGTACTTTCAATATTCTCCTCCAACACCATAATTCAAAAGCATCAATTCTTCCACGGTCTTCCTTATTTTCTGTCCAACTTTCACATGTATATGAGGTTACTGAAAATACCATGGCTTGGGTCAGGCACACCTTAGTCTTCAAGCTGACATCTTTGCCTTTCAACACTTTTAAAAAGTTCTTGTGCAGCAGATTTGCCTCATGCAATACATCAATTGATTTCTTGACTGCTGCTTCCATGAATGTTGATAGTTGATCCAAGAAAAATGAAGTCCTTGACAACTTGAATGTTTTCTCCATTGATAAGAATGTTGTTTATTGGTCCAGTGGTGAGGATTTTTGTTTTCTTTACATTTAGATGGAATCCATACCAAAGGCTATGCTCTTTGATCTTCATCAATAAATGTTTTAATTCCTCTTGACTTTCAGCAAGCAAGGTTGTATCATCTGCATATTGCAGATTGTTAATGAGTCTCCCTTAATCCTTACGCCACATTTTCTTTGTATAACACAGTTTCTTGGATTATTTGCTCAGCATATGCTTTGAATAAGTATGATGAAATAATGCAACCCTGTCGTACAACTTTCTTAATTTTAAACAATTAAGTGTTCCCATGTTCCCATGGACCAATAAACAACATTGTTATCAATGGAGAAAAGATTGAAGTTGTCAAGGACTTCATTCTTCTTGGATCAACTATCAACACTCGCGGAAGTAGCAGTCAAGAGATCAGACGACATATTGCACTGGGCAAATCTGCTGCACAGGAACTTTTTAAAGTGTTGAAGAGTAGAGATGTCAGCTTGAAGACTAGGGTGTGCCTGACCCAGGCCATTGTGTTTTCAATAGCCTCATATGGATGCGAAAGCTGGACAGTGAATAAGGAGGATCGTAGAAGAATTGATGCCTTTGAGTTGTGGTGTTGGAGGAGAATACTGAAAGTGCCATGGACTGCCAAAAGAACCAATAAATCTGTTTTGGAAGAAGTGCAGCCAGAGTGCTCCTTGGAGGCCAGGATGGCTAAACTTCGTCTCTCCTACTTTGGACATATTGTCCGGAGGAAACAATCATTGGAGAAGGATGTCATGCTGGGTAGGGTGGAGGGTCAGAGAAAAAGAGGAAGACCCCCAACGAGATGGATCAGCCAGGTGGCATCATTGATGGACTCAGGTGTGGCAGCGGTAGTGAGGTTGGCCCAGGATCGAACATTGTTTCATTCTGCTGTGCATAGGGTCGCTATGAGTCAGTTCCGACTCGATGGCACCTGACAACAACAACATGTTCTCTTCGAACAACTGTCTCTTGGTCCATGTACAGATTCCTCACGAGTACAATTAAGTGTTCTGGAATACTCATACTTCACAATATTGTCCATAGCTTGTCATGATCCACACAATCGAAAACCTTTGAGTAGTCAATAAAGCACAGATATAAATGTCTTTCTGATATTCTCTGCTTTCAGCCAAGATCCATCAGACATGAACAATGATATCCCTCGTTCCACAGCCTCTTCTAAATCTGGCTTGAACATCTGGAAGTTTTCTGTCGATGTATGCTTGCATCCATTTCTGTATTACCTTTAGTCAAACTTTACTCTCATGGAATATCAAAGAGATTGTCTGATGATTTCCACATTCCATTGAGTCACTTCTCTTTGGAATAGACAAGATAGTTGTCTTCCAAATTTCTTGGCAGAGATAAGTAAGTGCCTCCTGTGCTGCCTCACTTTCTTGAAAGATTTCAATTTTTATTCCATCAATTCCTGGTGCCTTGTTTTTTTTGCCAATTCCTTCAATGCACCTTGGGTTTCTTCCTTCAGTATCATTGGCTCTTGATCATATGCTACCTCTTGAAACGGTTGAACACCAGTCATTTCCTTTTGTTACAGTGACTCTGTGTATTGTTTCCATCTTCTTTTGATGCTTTCTGCATCATTGAGTAATTTGCCCAGAGGATCTTTCAATAACAAAAGTTGAGGCTTGAATTTTTTCTTCAGTTTCCCCAGTTTGAGAAATGCTGAGCATGTTCTTTCTTATTCTTCTCCATGTTATTAACCTGCTTGATCAGACCTGTGATTGCCTGAAACGCCAATGAGTGCCTGAAGATATTTGTTGTCCTGGTTAATGCTATGTGTCAATTTGGCTTGGCTATTTCCCAGTTTGATCAAATATTAGACTCTGTTATGAAATAGTTACAGGTGATTAGATCAGTTGGACTTAAGCAAAGCAGATTAACTTCCATAATATAGTGTGATCTCAACTAATCACTTACAGATTTTAAGTGCATAGGGAGGGTTTTCTCTAGAGTGTTCTCTTCCTTGGACTATAAATCGACATTTTGCCAGAACTCTCTCACCTGACCTAGGAGTTTTGGGGGAAATGATGGCAGAAATCTCCAGCTTGTTGGTTGACCTACAGATTTTGAACTTGCCACTCTTGCACAAATATGTGAGCCAATTCCTCAATATCTTTCCATCTCTTTCTTACATACACACTTACACATATGCACATATGTACATACAAAGAGAAAGACTAGTCAATTGCTGTCTAGTTGATTCTAACTTATGGCTACCCCATGTGTACAGAGGGAAATTATGCTCCCTCAGGTTTTCACATCTGTGACTTTTCAGAAGCAGATCACTAGGATTTTCTTCTGTGGCACCGCTGGATGGATTTGAACTGGCAATCATAGGATTATTGGTCTAGTGCTTAATCATTTATGTCACCCCAGTAAATGCATCTATATCACCAATTCTCTGTCCCAGAGAACTCTGATTCAGACAGTTGTCTAATTCAGTACTGAAAGAGATGAAGCCTACTGTAGTTGTAAGTCTAAGACCAGTCCTACCTTCCAGTCTGGAGACTATTATAATAGAGATGATATTTTAATTTCTGTATCTCTTATCTCTACATTTCTCTCAGTTGGTTTGAGTTTAGGAGTAGAAGAGAAGGCTGTTAACTTTGGGCTTCCTACATCTCAGGAATTAATAATTATGCAGTGCACTGAAGTTTAATTTCAAAACAATTAAGCACTTTGTAAAAAAAAAAAAAAAAAAAAAAAAAAAAACCCAGATGTTTATTTCTTTGCTACCTTGATACATTTGGATATTTAAATTTGTATTTCTTTCTTATGCTATACACCTGACTAGGCTATTAGCAACTTTAATAAGGAATTCTATTTTCAGAAAAGATGTTTTCTCAGCATGTGCTCTGTGCAGGTCCAATGAATACTTTATAGTTAGTCATCCAGATTTTGAGTCAATTCTGATAGTGGTAATTAATGACAACAGTGCCATTTCTATCACATTCAACTGTATCTCTCAATATTCCAACATATGGCAGCCTAATGAATCACTTGTATTTATTAGAATGGTGTATCTGTCCAAACCAGTGGTTCTACTAGAAGGACATATTTGAGTTATGTGAGGAGTTTTCATAAAAATACACAGGAGCATGTTTGTAGTGATCTTTTTCTCAAAGTAATCTCCAATGAGGTCAGAAAACACATTGATAGATTCTTAATTTTTCTGTCTTTTTTATGTTTCCTCTCTGGTAGCATAGTGGTTACGAATTGGGCTGCGAACCTTAAGGTCAGCGGTTCGAAACTACCAGCCGCTCCGCGGGAGAAAGATGAGGCTTT
>NW_006408627.1:10487561-10517172 GCF_000296735.1 Chrysochloris asiatica
GTCAGAGAAAAAGAGGAAGACCCCTAACGAGATGGATTGGCCAGGTGGCATCATTGATGGACTCAAGTGTGGCAGCGCTAGTGAGGTTGGCCCAGGATCGTACATTGTTTCATTCTGCTGTGCATGGGGTCGCTATGAGTTGGTTCCGACTCGATGGCACCTGACAACAACAACAACAAGAGCTTGCAGGAGTCCCTGGATGATACAAATGATTAATGTGCTCAGCAGCTAAGCAAAAGTTCGGAAGTTTTAGTTAATCAAGAGACACCTCAGAAGAAAGGTCTAACAGTCTAGAATAGTCACACCTTATCAGAAAGGGATATGTTCTAAGACTCCCAGTGACTGACTGAAACCATGTATCATTGTTGTTGTTGTTGGATGCAATCAAGTCGGTACCGACCCATAGCGACCTTATGCACAGCAGAATGTAACACTGCCTGATCCTGTCCTACCTCACTACTGTTGCCATGTTTGAGTCCATCAATGCTGCCACTTGGCCAATCCATCTCGTTAGGGGGTCTTCCTCTTTTTCTCTGATCCTCCACCTTACCAAACATGATATCCTTCTCAGTATGTATCATACTGAACCCTATATATACACTATCGGTTTTTTGTTTTTTTGTTTTAATTGTGAATTCTGTGTAGTTTACATGGGAGAACATTATTTTTACATTCTTCCTATCATATATCTTTTCATTCCTATGGTTACAATCCCCTCCATGCATTATCAACCAACCAAAGGGTATATACACTATGTTTTATTTGATATAGACATACAACAGTTATATACCCAGGGTGTCCCTGTTGGGCAGCATTACCACATTGGATACCAGCAGGATGCAGTACAACCTCTTATCCAACTGTATTTTCCATGCTTGTACCCGTGTAAGAGGAGGAAGATAGTTTGAGGACAGAGCAGATAGCAAAAGATTTTATTACACTATTCAGAATGGTGCACAATGTAACTATTTAAAAACCCTGCTTGGCTGTGGATAACTGAAATCATGAGAAGCAAAACTGCATATAAGGTAGACTACTATGAGTTAGAACTGACTTGATGACAGTGGATGGCATGTACTTCAAAAAACTCAGACACTGGAATCTCTATGGAACACAGTTCTACTTTTACATATATGGGGTCTCCATATGTCAGAATTAGTTCAATGACAAGTAGTACTAGTAAGGACATGACATTTTATGGTATTCGTGAGATGTGAATTAAAATTTCTGCCCTGCTTCTGAATTTTTTTCTTGATTTAAGCCCTAATTTTCTTAACCATAAAATATGGACAATAAGAATCTCTCTCTCTTAAGAATATTTTGAGGATTAGAAAAAAAGACAAGATACATGCATTTAGCAAAATACACAACTCAAGTGTCTGAAGTATAGTAAAATGCTCAATACAATATTAGCTATTTATATTATTATCGTGTGTTAATTATACAAAGAAAACGTTTTTCTTTGTTTTTTGACTGCCTTTTATTATTTCTTTGTTTCTGTGTTGTCCAAACTTTAAGTGGCTTTCAATGACAATTTCCATTTTCCATGAGGAAAAATAGTACTGTTTCAGCTTCAGTTCAAGCAACTCACAAGCTGCTCCTTGGAAACTTCATACAGGGTCACTAAGAATTGGAACCGATTCCATGGAACCTAATAACAATAAGAGTTATATTATCATGGAACATTTATTTCACATAATTCTTTCAATAAATATTTTTGAGTGTTTGGTGATAGAGCTAAATTCCATAAGTTCCCTTTCCTTAAATTGTACCATTGATTTAAAAATATTTTAAATCCCCAGTTATTTTCCCCAGTTATTCTGAATATGTGTTGTTGTTGTTGTTAAGTGCTGCTGAGTCAATTCTGACTCATAATGACCCTGTATAGGGTTTCCAAGGAGCAGCTTGTGAGTTTGGATCTACCTTGTGGTTCAAACCAACCTTGCTATCCAGTGCTTTATCCTACAGCACCATAAAAAAAAAAAAACAATAAACTGACCTCATTAGTCCATGACGAATCATAACATGGAAGGTGTTTGTGTCAATTTATTCATTAAAAAATTAATATTTCCATATAAAAGTCACCCCTTTACATCTCCTAGATTTTGCTAAGAATCAGGATTGTTGGATAAAATATGTTGTTAAGTGGTTCAAGTTGGTTCTGACTCATAGCAACCCTGCATAGGATTTCAAATGAGTTTCTGGTGGGTTTGAACCCTGACCTTGCAATTAGCAGTCCAATGCTTATCCTACAGTGCCACACCAGGACTCTGGATAAAATATGTTGTTGTGTTAAGGGTCATTGAGTAAGTTCCTATCCATAGCCATCTTGTGTGGGTTTCTGAGGAGCAACTGGTGAACTTCAGCCACCAACCTTGGGGTTCAAACAGACTTTGCAGTCAAGTGCACTAACTCACAATGCTACAAGAACCCAGAAATCAAAAGCAAAATTGTACACAGACAGGATTCAAGAAGGTATGAGAGCCAGGTAGGGTTTAGGACCTCTAGAACGATGTTGTTATGTGCCGTGGAGTTGGTTCTGACTCAAAGCAACCCTGCACAGGGTTTCCGAGGCTGTTAATCTTTATGGGAGCAGAATGCCTCATCTTTCTCCCTCGGAGCAACTAGTAGTTTTGAACTGCTGACCTTGCGGTTCACAGCCCAATTCGTAACCAAGATGCTACCAGAAATCCTTTCTAGAAGGATAGCAGGTTTGAATTGGCCTTTTAATTTCCATCAATTAAACAGTTGCAGAGTAAGCACTGGATTGCTAACTGCAAGGTCAGAGATTCAAAACCACCAGCCATTCCTTGGAAACCCAATACAGAGTTGCTGTGAGTCAGAAATTACTCAATGGCACTTAATAACAACAAAGGAAGACAGTAATGCTATGTAAGGCACTTGGTTGCTAACCCAAATTTCAGAGGTTGGAACCCACTAGTCACTCCTAGATGTGACAGTACAATTCCTCCATTGATTTCTTAGGCTTCATCTGGAGTTCCACCTGGCTAGAGTCAGCAGAATCAGATTAACACATCAAAGACAGACCTGGCTCCATGCATGGACTGGTGAGTAGTGGCTATGGGATCAGTATTAACAATGACATTTGCCCATAATTTACCTGTCTACTGCATTTCTGTGGATTCACTTTAAATGACCGTGTAACATAAACCTCAGTTTTAGATGAAGCAATTTGGCTCTGTGCTTCTTTCTGTAAAGGGGGTAACAAAACTCCCTTGCTCTTCTTTCTGTAATGCAAAATTTGGCTTTCATTCTGTAAATATTCATTCATCTTTACTGCCATTAAGACATCTCTGTTCGACCTTTATTGTTGTTGTGAAGTGCTGTCGAGTGGATTCCGACCCATAGAAACCCTGTATAGGGTTTCTGAGGAGCAGGTGGTGAGCTTGAACCACTGACATTGCAGTTCAAATGGCTTTTCAGTCTGGTGCATTAACCCACAGTGCCACACCAGGACTCTCTGCTTGACCTTTAGTCCTCTCAGGTTAACTGATAAAAGAGCCAAACTAACTCATGGAACTACCTTCTTGTTGTTAATGTTTGTTGTCAAGTTGGTCTGACTTATAGCGACCCTGTAAAGGGTTTTTCTAAGGAGCAGCTAGTGAGTTTGAACCTCCCATCTTGCAGTTAACAATCCAGAACCTATCCCACTTAACCACACCAGGATTCCACTGAAGTGGATGAAAGGGAAGGAAAGTGTCATCTGACTTCTAACAGAACTCTTATTCAGGAGAAATGATTGTTGTTGTTGTTGTTAAGTGTCACTGAGTAAGTTCTAACCCATAGTGACCCTGTATAGAGTTTCCTAGGAGCAGCTGATGATCTTGAACCAACATCCTTGCAGTTCAAAGTGACTTTGCAGTTCAGTGCATTTACTCTAAGTAATGGTAGACCATGCTCTTTTTCTGATAACAAAGGGTATATTTTCTCTTTAAAACTTCTATCTAGAAAAAAGATATGAAAATGTTTCCTGTTGAAGTATTCTCCTGAAAATGGCACTGTTTCAAAAAAGTATTTTGTTGTTGTTAAGTGCCATCGATACCTATAGAGGTTATCTGAGGATCAGCTGGTGAATTTGAACCATCGACCTTGCAGTTCAAACCGACTTTGCTGTTCAGTGCTTATCTTATAGTGCCATATCAGAAATCCTCAAACAAAAGGTGTTGTTGTTGTTAGGTTCTGATGAGTCCATATTGACTCATAGTGATGCTATGCACAACAGAATGAAATAATGCCCAGTCCTGTACCAACCTCACAATCATTATTATGCTTGAGGCCATTTCTGCTTCCATTGTTCCAATCCATCTCATTGGGTCTCCTTTTCATTGACCCTCCACTTTAACAAGCATGAAGTTATTCTCCAGGGACTGGTCCTTCTTGATAATATGCCCAAGGTATGAGAGATGAAACCTGGTCATCCTGGTTTCCAAGGAGCATTCTGGCTGTTGTTCTTTTTATTTTTTGGTGGCCCATGGTATTCTTAATATTTGCCTCATACACCATAACTCAAATGCATCAATTCTTCTACAGTCTTCCTTATTCATTGTCAAACTTTCACATGCATATGAGGTTATTGAAACTACCATGGCTTGGCTCATGCACACCTTAGTCCTCAAAGTGACATTTTTGCTATTGAACACTTTAGAGAGACTGTGCAGCAGATTTTTCTAATGCAATGCACCATTTGATTTCTCCATGTATCTTGATGGTATTTATTGGTCCAGTGGTGAGGAAATCTGTTTATTAAACATGGAGGCACAACACACATTAAAGGCTGTGTTCTTTGGTGTTCATGAATGAGTATTTTAAGCCCTCTTCACTTTCAGGAAGCAAGGTTGTATCATCTACATATTGCAGGTTGTTAATGAGTCTTCCTCCAACCCTGATGCTATGTTTCTCTTCTTATAATCCTGCTTCTTTAATTATTTGCTTAATATACATATGGAATACATATGGTCAAAGAATACAACCCTGGCACACACTGTTCCTAATGTTAAAACATTCAGTGTTCTCTGATTCTGTTTGAAAAACTGCCTCTTGGTCTATATAGGCTCCTCATGAGCATAATTAAGTGTTCCAGAGTACTCATTCTCTACATTGTTGTCCATAAGTTGTCATCCACACAATTGAAAGCTATTTTTTTAGTCAATAAAACACAGGTAAATATCTTTCTGGTATTCTCTGCTTTTCACCACGATTCATCTGATATCATCATTGATATCCCTTGTTGCACACTTTCTTCTGTATTCGCCTTGAACCTCTGGCAGTTCTCTGTCAGTATGCTGCTGCAGCTGTTTTTGAATTATTTTTAGTAAAAATTTGCTTGCATATGATATTAATGTTATTGTATGATGATTTCCACATTCTGTTCACGTGTCTCTATTTGGAGCAAATATGGATCTCTCCCAATCAGTTGTCCAGGTAGCTGCCTTCCAAATTTTTTGGCATAGATGAGTGAATGCCTCCAGTGCGACATTCTATTTGTTGAAAGTCTCCAATCTGCATTCCATCAGTTCCCAGAGACTCATTCTTTGCCAATGCCTTCAGTGCACCTCAAACTTCTTCCTTCAGTATCATTAGTTCTTTATCATATACTTCTTTGGAAATGGTTGAATATCGACCACTTCTTTTTGGAACAGTGACTCTGTGTATTCCTTCTATCTTCTTCGGATGCTTTCTGCATCTTTCAATAATTTGCCCATAAAATCCTTCAATGTTGAAAGTTGAGGCTTGAATTTTTTCAGTTCCCTCAGCTTGAGAAATGTTGAGTGTGTTCTCCTCTTTTGGGTTTCTAATTCCAGGTTTTTGCACATTTTGTTATAATATTTGACTTTGTCCTCTCGAACTGCCCTTTGAAATTTTTGATTCAGCTCTTTTACCTCATCATTTCTTCCATTTGCTCTAGCATCTCTATGTTTTAGAGCAACTTTCAGAGCCTCTTCTGACATTTATTTTTGTCTCTTCCTTCTTTCTTGTCTTCTTAAATGACTTTTGCTTTCTTCCTTTATGATATTCTGAATTTCATCCCACAACTCTTCTGGTCTTTGGTCTTTAGAGTCTAATGTTTCAAATCTGTTCTTGAGATGATCTCTAAATTCAGTTGGGATATGTTCAATGACACATTTGACTTCTGTGGACTTGTTTTAATTTGCTTCAGCTTCAACCTGAGCTTCCATAAGAGCAACTGATGGTCTGTCTGTTCCACAGTGTGCCCTGGCCTTGTTTTGGCTTAAGAGATGGAGCTTTTCCACCATCTGTTTACACAGATGTAGTTAATTTGATTTCTGTGTATTCCATATGGTGAGGTACAGGTGTACAACCATCTATTATGTTGTTTTAAAAAGATATTTGAAATAAAGAAGTTATTGCTCTTGCAAAATTCTATCATGTGATTTGCACCATAATTTCTATTATCAGGGACATAATTTCCAAAGACTGACACTTTCTGTTTCCAACCTTTGCATTCCAATCATCAGTATTTACCAATACATCTTGATTTCATGTTTGATCAGTTTCACACTGAACAAATTGGTAGAATTCTTCAATTTCATCATCATTGGCTTTGGTGGTTGGTTTATAGGTATGAATAATCATTGTATTAATTGGTCTTCTTTGTTGTCATATAGGTATTATCCTACTACAGACAGCATTGCTCTTCAATATAGAGCTTGAAATGTTCCTTTTGATGATGAATGCGACACCATTCTTCTTCCATTTACCATTACTGGCATAACAATCCCTGTGTTTGTCACATTCAGAATGACCAATACTTTCTATTGTGTGGATCATGACAATCTATGGACAACATTGTGAACTATGAGTATTTTGGAACACTTAATTGTAGTCATGAGGAATCTGTACATAGATCAAGAGGTAGTTGTTGGAACAGAACATGGGAACACTGAATTGTTTAAAATTAAAAAAGGTGTGCAATAGGGTTGTATTCTTTCACCATACTTATTCAACTCATATGCTGAGCAAATAATCCATGAAGCTGTGTTATATGAAGAAAAATGTGGCATCAGGATTCGAGGAAGACTATTTAACAACCTATGATACACAGATGATACAACCTTGCTTGCTGAAAGTGAAGAGAACTTAAAATATTTACTGATGAAGATCAAAGAGCACAGCCTTCAGTATGGACTGCATTTCAATGTAAAGAAAACAAAAATTCCCACCACTGGACCAATAAACAACATTCTTATCAACTTAGAAAAAATTGAAATTGTCAAGGACTTCATTCTTCTTGGATCATCTGTCAACACTCACAGAAGCAGCAGTCATGAAATCAAAGGACATACTGCATTAGGCAAATCTGCTGCACAAGTTTCTTTTAAACTCTTGAAGAGCAAAATTGTCAGCTTGAAGACAAAGGTGTACCTGACCCAAGCCATGGTATTTTCAATAACCACATATGCATGTGAAACCTGGGCAGTGAATAAGGAGGATCGTAGAAGAATCGTTGCTTTGAGTTATGGTGTTGGCAGAGAATATTAAAAGTGCCATGGGCTGCCAAAAGAACCAACAGATCTGTGTTGGAAGAAATACAGCCAGAGTGCTCCTTGGAAACCAGAATGGCCAAAGTTTATGTCTTATACTTCTGTCATATTGTCAGAAGGAACCAATTTCTGGAGAAGGATGTCATGTTTGGTAAAGTGGAGGGTCAGACAAAAAGAGTAAGACCCCCAACGAAATGGATTGGCAAAGCGGCAGCCTCATTGGGCTCAAGCGTGGCAACAATTGTGAGGTTGGCCTAGATCGGGCAGTGTTTCTTTCTGTTGTGCATAGGGTCGCTATGAGTCAGTACCAACTCCATGGCACCTAACAACAACAACAACAACACTACTAGACAATTTTAGCTCACTAATGCCGATGATATTGATGTTTATGTGTTTCTTTTCATTTTTGACGAGTTCCTATTTTTCTAGGTTCATCATTCTTACATTCCATGTTCCAGTTTTTAATGGATGTTTATAGCTGTTTCTCCTTATTTTGTAATGTGCCCCATTAGCAAACGAAGGTCTGGAAGGTTTTACTCTATTTGTGTCATCTTGTTCAACTCTACTTTGAGGAGGCAGCTCTTCCCCAGTCTTATTTTTTTGTGCCTTCCAACATGACAGGCTTCTTTTCCAGCATTTTAACAGACAATATTCTGGTGCTCTTTATCATGTTTCAGTATTCAATATTTTGGTGCTATCTGATAGTGTTCCACTGCTTTTCATGAGGTTTTCACTGACTAAATATTCAGAACTAGTCCGTCTATTTCTCTTCCTAGTCTGTTTTAGTCTGGAAGCTCATCTGAAATCTGTCTGCCACAGGTAGCTCTGATGGTATTTATAATACCTATGACATAGATTCCAGAATCACAGCAACACACAAGCCACCACAGTACGGCAAACTGAGAAACAAGTGGTGGTAAAAAAAGGTACTGCTTTGTGAAGTGGTTTCCAATATACACTCTGCACTACATTTTTAAAGGTAAATAGACTATTTCTGGCCTGCCTCTTGGGCTAATGAAAGACAGTACATTCAGAATATTTGGTGACTGAGTCTGTTTCTAAAGAGCACTGGTGGCATGTGATTAAATGCTTGGCTGCTAAATGAAATGTGGGTAGTTTGAATACAACAAATACTCCTTGGGACAAAGATATGGCAGTCTACTTCTCTAATGATTACAGCCTTGGAAATCGTGTGGGCAATTCTATTTGATCTTATAAAATGGCTAATAGTTGGAATAAACTCTACAGCAATGGGTTTGGTTTTGAACTTGTTTCTACAAAATAGTATTAAAATCAAAATTATCATGATAAACTTGGAGAATGGTAATGACTTTAAGTAATACACATATAAAAAAATCCTCCACTTATCTTTTGGTTTTATGTACTGTGGTGGCTTATATGTTGCTATGATGCTAGAAGTTATGCCATTAGTATTTTGAATACTAGCATGCTTGATAGGTTTCAGTGGAGCTTCCAGACTAAGAAGAAGCAGAGGAGGACCACTCTGAATTGTAAACCACTGAAGATCTTATGAATAGTAACAGAACACTGTCTGATATAGTGCAGGAAGACGAGTTCTTCAAGTTGGAAGACACTCAAAATATGACTAAGGAAAGCCTGCTTTCTAAATGTAGAATTGACTTGAATGTCAAGGATACAGTAAATGGAAGAAACATCTGTTAAAAATCAGAACTTGGAGTGTATGAAGTAAGAATCTAAGACAATTGGAATTAGTAGAAAATGAAATGGAATAAATAAAGATTGATGTCCTAATCAATAATAAGCTAAAATTAACTGGTACTGGCCATTGTGAATCAAACAATCATATGGTTAATTGTGCTGGAAAGACTTTCAAAAGAAAGAGTTTCACATTCATTTTCAAGAAGAGCATTTCAAAATCTATTGTTAAAAACAGTGCAGTTTGTGTTGGATAATATATGTATGTCGATATGCAAGACTTACTAATACTAGTATTATTCAAATTTATGCACCAACCTCTAAAACCAGTGATGATGAAATTGAAGAAGTCTACCAATTTCCTCAGTCTGAAATTGATTAAACATTCACTCAATATGCATTGGTAATTAATTATCAGTGATTGGAATGCAGAAGTTGGAAACAAACAAGGATCGTAGTTGGAAAATATGGTCTTGGTGATAGAAATGATGCTGGAGAATTCATGATAGAATTCTGCAACACTTATGACTTATTCATTGCAAATACAATTTTTCACCATCAATGACTATACACATGGACTTCACAAGATGTAATAAATTTATTACATGTGTGTGAAAAGATGGTAGGAAAGTTCAATTTATTGCCCAAACAAGGTCAGGTTTGGCCTTGAAACAAACCATCAATTGCACATACACAAGTTCAGACTGAAGCTAAAGAAAATTAACAGTCCATGAGAGCCAAAATATGACCTTTAATATATCTAACTTGAATTTATAAACCATCTCAGAAATAGATTTGATGCTTTAGACACTATTGAACAAAGACAGGAAGAGTTATGGGGTGACATAAAGAACATTATGTATGAAAAAAACAAGAGATTATTGAAAAGACAAGAAAAAGCTAAAATGAATATCAGAAGAGACTCTGAATCTTGCCCTTAATTATGTTGTTGCTGTTATTATGTACCGTTGAGTCAATTCTGACTCATAGCAACCCTGTATAGGGGTACTGAAGAGCGGATCATGAGCTTGAGCTGCTGACCTTACAGTTCAAACTGACTTTTTTGGTCGACTGCATATCCTACAGTGCCTGGAAGAAATAAGGAAGTCAAGGGATGAACAGAAAATTTCAAAGGGCAGCTCAACAAGACAAAGTCAGGTCTTATAATGAAATGTGCAAAGACCTGGAGTTAGAAAACCAAAAGGGAATAATGCAACTCATTTCTGAAGCTGAAAGAACTGAAAAGAAAGAAAAAAAATTCAAGCCTCAGCTTGCAATATTGATGGATTCTATGGGCAAAATATTGAACGATGCATGAAATATCAAAAGAAGATGGAGGAATACACAGTGTCACAGTACACAGTACTTGGCTCTTAAAAGCTCATGAGTAGCCATTTAAAGTTAACAGTTGGTCCTTCCATATGTGGATAAAAGAAGAATGATGAAAACAGAATACATCTGGAAGAAAGTAGTCCAATTGACATCTATCATCATGACTCTGAGACCAGAAGAAGTAGATAGTTCCCACCACTACCAACTGTTCTGAAAAGGATCACATTAGAAGGTCCTGCATAGAATGGGACAATATGTGGAACAATACCCAAGATTATAAAATAGACTAAACTTACTGGTCAGTAAGAGACCACAGGAACCCAAGACTATGTCTCTTGACTGCTCACCCGTGTGGCCTGATATTCAGTCAAGTGGTAGCTAGCTATGTAGAAGGGACAACTACGCTAATATGGTATGCTTATCATGGAATGGTCAACCAATGATTCAAGATCAAAAGAGTAATATTTACCTAAAGACAAAGCTCAGAACTGTTGGGAAGGAGAGTGGAATGGAAATAAGAACCACATGGAGGAAGTGGTTTAACTGTTTGTACATGGAGAGAATTGTTATTATTGAGATGAAACACAGTGTATGATTTGTTTAATGTATAACTGATTATCTGATTTGTAAAGCTTTACTCAATTCACAATAAAAAGTTTCAAAAAAACTAATTGGTCAATGGTCAACCATTTCAAGATGTAGCACATGATCAAGTATTAAAGGAGGAAGTCCATGTGACACTGAAGGCACTGACAAAAAACAAGAAACAAAACTCTAGGAATTGACGGAATATCAACTGATATGTTTTAACAAGCTGATGCAGCACTGGGGGTACTCAGTTTTCCATTTGGAAGACAATTATCTGACCAACCAGTTGGAAGAGTCCTGTATGTGTGCCCATTTCAAACAGCGGTAACCCAACCAAATGTGGAAATCACTGAACAATGTCAATATTTTATGCAAGTAAAATTTTATTGAAGATAATTTAAAAATTGTTTCAGCAGTACATCAACAGGGAACTGCAAGAAATTCAAACTAGATTCAGAAGAAGATATAGAATGGTCATTGTTGATATTAGATAGATCTTTACTGAAAGCATAGAATAATAGAAATATGCTTACTTGTGCTTGCTTTATTGACTATGCAAAGGCTTTCGTCTATGTGGACTATAACAAACTATGGATAACATTAAGAAGAATGGATATTCCAGAACACTTAGTTGTGCTCACGAACAGCCTATATGTAGAACAAGGGACAGCAGTTTGAACAGAACAAGGAAATAATAAATGTTTAAAATCAGGAAAGATGTGTTCCAAGGTTGTGTCCTTTCACTATCCTTATTCAATTTGCATGCTGAGAAAATCTGAGGAGCTGGATCAACAATCAACACTCATGCAAGCAGCATTGAAGAAATCAATGGATCGCATTAGGCAATCTGCTGCAAAAGACTTCTAAAGTGTTCAAGTGCAAAGCCGTCACTTGAGTACTAAGGTGAGACTGACATAGCCATGGTATTTTAAGTAGCCTCATATGCATGTGAAAGTTGGACAGTGAATAAGGAAGACTATAGAATTAATGTACTTGAATTTTGGTGTGGGAGAAGATATTGAAAGTACTATGGACCACCAGAAAAACAAATAAATCTGTCTTGAAGAAGTATAAGTAGAATGCTTCTTACCACTCTCTCGTACTTTGCACTTGTCAGGAGGTACAAGTCTGTGGAAAAGGACATGAGGCTTAGAAGAGTGTTGTTGTTGTGAAGTGCCGTTGAGTCAATTCTGACCCATAGCGACCCTGACCAGGGTTTCCAAGGAGAGACTGGTGAGCTTGAACCACCAATTTTATGGTTCACAAACTACTTTGCAGTCCAGCGCATTAACCCACAGTTCCACAAAAGGACTCCTAGAAGAGTAATGTTGTTGTTGTTAGGTGCCACTAAGTTGGTACCTACCCATAGCAACCTTATGCACAGCAGAACGAAACACTGCCCGATCCTGGGCCAACCTCACTGTTGTTGCCACGCTTGAGTCCATCAATGCTGCCACTTGGCCAATCCATCTTGTTGGGGGTCTTCCTCTTTTTCTCTGACCCTCCACCTTACCAAACATGATACCCTTCTCCAGCGACTGTTCTCTCCTGACTATATGTCCAAAGTATGAGAGATGAAGTTTGGCCATCTTGACCTCTAAGGAGCACTCTGGCTTCACTTCTTCCAAAATGGATCTATTGGTTCTTTTGACAGCCCATGGCACATTCAATATTCTCCTCCAACACCATAACTCAAAGGCATTAATTCTTCTATGGTCTTATTCACTGTCCAGCTTTTGCATGCATATAAGGTTATCGAAAACACCATGCCTTGGGTCAGGCACACCTTAGTCCTCAAGCTGACATCTTTGCTCTTCAACACTTTAAAAATGTCTTGTGCAGCAGATTTGCCTAATGCAATACTTCATTTAATCTCTTGACTGCTGCTTCCGTGACTGTTGATAGTTGATCCAAGAAGAATGAAGTCCTTGATAACTTCAATCTTTTCTCCGTTGATAAGAATGTTGTTTATTGGTCCAGTGGTGAGAATTTTTGCTTTCTTTACATTGAGATGTAATCCATACCAAAGGCTGTGCTCTTTGATCTTCATGTTTTAAGTCCTCTCCATTTTAAGCAAGCAAGGTTGTATCATCTGCATATCGCATGTTGTTAATAAGTCTTTCTCCAATCCTGATGCCACATTTTTCTTCATAGAACCTAGCTTCTCAGACTATTTGCTCAGCATACAGGTTGAATAAGTACTGTGAAGGAATACAACCTTGGAGCACACTTTTTTAAATTTTAAAACATTCAGTGTTCCCGTGCTCTGTTCGAACAACTGCCTCTTGGTCCAGGTACAGATTCCTCATGAGCACAATTAAGTGTTCCGGAATACTCATACTTTGCAATGTTTTCCATAGTTTGTCATGATCCACACAATCGAAAGTCTTTGCGTAGTCAATAAAGCACAGGTAAACATTGTTCTGTTATTCTCTGCTTTCAACCAAGATCCATCAGACATTAGCAATGATATTCCAAGTTCCACGGCCTATTCTGAATCTGGTTTGAACTTCTGGAAGTTCTCTGCCAATGTATGATTGTAGCCATTTCTATATTACCCTTTGCAAAACTTTATTTGTATGAGATATCACAGAGATTGTCTGACAATTTCTGCATTCCATTGGATCACCTCTCTTTGGAATGGACACAAATACGGATCTCTTTCAACCGGTCGGCCAGATAATTGTCTTCCAAATTTCTTGGCAGAGATAAGTGAGTGCCTCCTGTGCCGCCTCACTTACTTGAAAGATTTCAATTTTTATTCCATCGATTCCTGGTGCCTTGTCCTTTGCCAATTCCTTCAATGCACCATGACTTCCTCTCTAAGTATCATTGGCTTTTGAGCATATGCTACCTCTTGAAATGGTTGAACATTAACCATTTCCCTTTGGTAAAATGACTCTCTGTATTCCTTCCATCTTCTTTTGATGCTTTATGCATCATTCAATAATTTGCCCAGAGAATCTTTCAACAACGAAAGTTGAGGCTTGAATTTTTAGAAGAGTGTAGGATCAATGAAAAAGATGAAGACCTCCAACAAAATGAATTGATACAGTTGCAGCAATGAAGAGCTCAAACATAAGAACAATTGTGAGGATGGCACGGGACCATGCAGTGTTTTGTTTTGTTATGTATAGGGTTGCTATGAATAGGAGCAGACTCTATGACATCTAACAACACAAATATATCAAAATTTCTGTTTGCAGGAAGGTCATTTAATTGACAAAATTAGCAAAATTTGAGGATCATGAAAAAGAAAATAAATTGGTATACTTATGTATGTTTATGGACTCCTGGTGTGGTACTTTAGGATAAGCACTGGACTGCAAATCTTATGGCCAGTGGTTCAAACCTAGCAACTGCTCTTTGGAAAACCTATAAGGGTTGCTATGAGTCAGAACTGACTCCATGACTTAGCCACAACTATATCTATTTGCATATAGTATACACTCACACAAAGTACTGCTTCAAAAAAGTGAATAATGAATAAAAGTAAAGGATGAAGATTATACTATAGTTAAAATGTGCATCATATTTTGTAGGTAATTTAGTATGTACTGTATCAGAGAAAAAGGTACACCATTTAAGTATATTCATTTTTTACTTTCTTCTAAACATGTAGAAAGGAGCTCTGGTAGAGTAGTAGTTACAAGGCATGCTGAAACCTGATGGTCAGCAGTTCAAAATTAGCAGCTCTTCTGCAGGAGCAAGATGAGACTTTCTGCTCCTGTAAAGATTCACAGCCTCACAAACCCTATACAGGGTAGCTATGTTTTGGAACTGACTCCACAGCACACGACCACCAACAACAACCAAACATGTAGAATAATTGGTACTTTGTGTCTTCAAATGTGTATATTTTAATTGAATATTATACTAGCCTGTAATCTCCATGAAGACAAGGGTGATGTCCATCTTGTTCATTATTTTATTTCCAGTAAGTTTATTTAGTAAGTTCTGAAAGTACATTTACTGAATTACTTGAATCTATGACTTGAATTTATTTAAGAGTTTTAATTACTAGGTCCTTTAAATCTTATAAAATTCTGGTAGTACTTTGAAGTAAGTTTGGATTAATGGGGAAGAGCTTGGAATCTGAAAGTTAAAATTTATGATTTTCAGAGACAGAAAAGTCTTTAATTAAAAAAAATATATTGAATATATTTCATAGGTCAGATATTATTCCAGTTTTCTACAGTCAAGACAAAATTGAATCAGAAGGAGTTGAGATAATTACAATTTAGGAATTGTAATGAATTGAAATGTGTAATGTATTCTGATTAGGAGGCACAAAGAAAACATATTTAATGGAGGAGATAGCATTTGAAGAGGGCATTGAAAGGTGAATAAGAATATGTCTGGTAGAAAAGAGTATTCTAGTATGTGGGAGTTCATAAAGCCAAGGATGCATGGATATATTTGTCATCTCATAGACTAACCAAAAAGTACTCAATTATAAGAGAAGCATTTGAGACTTAAGGGAGATACTAATTTAAGCAAGATGGCAATTAGCTTACCGACAAAAATAAATAAACAAGTTATAGGCAACGAGAAAGTACAGCAAGTTTTTCTGGAGATATAACATGATATAGCATATTTCCATAAGATAATTTTGTTACTGTGTGAGTATTACAATGTAGGTAGGAAACTCAGTAAAATTTATGGGTAACAACTCATATGAAAGACAATGAAATATGAAACTAGTGCATTACCTTTGTTAAAGAGGAAGACCAGAAACTAGAGACATTGTGTGGAGAGGATCACAAGTTTAGAAACTGTTTGAATGTGAGGAGTGAACTGAAGGTAGAACTATTGTTTGTTGTTGTTGTTAAATGTCAACAAGTTGTTTCTTACTCATAGCGGATAGATCTCAATTGCCCTCTTTGTAGGTAACAGTCCAGTGTTTATCCTTAGTGCCACACCAGAACTGCTGTTTGTTGTTATTGTTGTTAAATGTCCTCAAGTTGTTTCTGACTCATATTGACCCTGTATAGGATTTCTGACGAGTGCCTGGTGGAGTTGAACTGCTGCTTTGTGGTTCAAATCAACTTTGTTGTCCAGTGCTTATCCTACAGTGCTTATGCCACACCAGGACTATTGTTTTGCAAATGTGAATTAGAAGATCCTGTTGACATTTTCCAAATGCAGAAGATGTTGTTGTTGTTGAATGCCTTCCAGTCAATTATGACCAATAGTGACCCTGTATAGGGTTTCCAAGGAGCAACTGGTGAGCTTGAACCATCTACCTTGCAGTTCAAATGGCTTTGCAGTCTGGTGAATTAACCCATAGTACTACAATGTGGAAGACAGGGTACCATCAATACATGTTGAATGATAATGGAACCTCTTCGTTGTTGTTGATGTTAGGTGCCATCCAGTTGGTACTGATCCATAGCAACCTTATGCACAGCAGAACAGAACACTGCCTGATCCTGAACCAACCTCACTACTGTTGCAACACTTGAGTCCATCGATGCTGCCACTTGGCCAACCCATCTCATTGGGGGTCTTCCTCTTTTTCTCTGACCCTCCACCTTACCAAACATGATGTCCTTCTCCAGTTACTGGTCCCTTCTGATAATATGTCTGAATTATGAGAGAAGAAATTAGCCATCTTGTCCTCTAAGGAGCACTCTGGCTGCACTTCTTCCAAAATGGATCTATTGGTTCTTTTGGCAGCCCATGGCACTTCCAATATTCTTCTCCAACACCATAACTCAAAGGCATCAGTTCTTCTACGGTCTTCTTTATTCAATGTCCAGCTTTCGCATGCATATGAGGTTATTGAACATACCATGGCTTGGGTCAGGCACACCTTAGTCCTCAAGCTGACATCTTTGCTTTTCAACACTTAAAAAAGGTCTTGTGCAGCAGATTTGCCTAATGCAATATGTTGTTTGATTTCTTGACTGCTGCTTCCTTGAATGTTGGTAGTTGATACAACAAGAATGAAGTCTCAAAACTTCAATCTTTTCTGTTGATAAGAATGTTGTTTATTGGTCCAGTGGTGAGGATTTTTGTTTTCTTTACATGGAGATGTAATTCATAATGAAGGCTGTGCTCTTTGATCTTCATCAGTAAATGTTTTAAGTCCTTTTCACTTTTAGCAAGTAAGGTTGTATTATCTGCATATTGCAGGTTGTTAATAAGTCTTCCTCCAATCCTGATGCCACATTTTTCTTCACAGAACCCAGCTTCGCAGATTATTTGCTCAGCATACAGGTTGAATAAGTATGGTGAAAGAATACAACCTTGTTTCACACCTTTCTTAATTTTAAACCATTCAGTGTTCCCATGTTCTGTTCAAACAACTGCCTCTTGGTCCAGGTACCTCATGAGCACAATTAAGTGTTCTGGAATACTCATACTTCTCAATGTTGTCCATAGTTTGTCATGAGCCACACAACTGAAAGCCTTTGCACAGTCAATAAAGCACAGACAAACATCTTTCTGATATTCTCTGTTTTCAACCAAGATCCACTGGACATCAGCAATGATATCCCTCATTCCATGGCCTCTTCTGAATCTGGCTTGAACCACTGAAAGTTCCCTGTCAATGTATGATTGTAGTTATTTCTGTATTATTCAAATTTATGCTCCAACCACTAAAGCCAGTGGGGATAAAATACAAGAATTCTACCACTTCTTCAATCTGAAATTGATCAAACATGCAATCAAGATGTATTGATCATTACTGGCGATTGGAATGCAAAGGTTGGGAGCAAAGAGGAAGGACCAGTCGTTGGAAAATATGGCCTTGGTGATAGAAATGATGCTAGAGTACGCATGATAGAATTCTGCAAAACCGATGATTTGTTCATTTCAAATACCTTCTTTAGACAGCATATCAGACAACTATACACATGGACTTCGCCAGATGGAATACATAGAAATCAAATTGACTACATCTGCAGAAAGAGACGGTGTTCCACATTATCAGTCAAAACAAGGCCAGGGGCAGAGTGTGGAACAGACCATCAATTACTCATACGCAAATTCAAACTGAAGCTGAAAAACATGAAATCAAGTCTATGAGAGCCAAATTATGACCTTGAATATATTCCACCTGAATTTAGAGATCATCTGAAGAACAGATTTGATACATTAAACACTAAAGACATCAAGAACATCATACAGGTGGGATAACATCAAGAACATCATACATGAAGAAAGCAAAAAGTCTTTGAGAAGACAAGAAAGAAGGAAAAGGTCAAAATGTATGTCAGAAGAAACACTGAAACTTGCTCTCCAGCGTAGACATGCAAAAGGAAGAAATGTGGATATCCAAGAGCTTAACAGATAATTTCAAATATCAGTTCGAGAAGATAAAGCCAAATATTACAACAAAATGTGCAAAGATCTGGAATCAGAAAACCAAAAAGGATGAACACTCTCAGCATTTCTCAAGGTGGGGGAACTGAAGAAAAAATTCAAGCCTCGACTTTCATTAATTAAAGATTCTCTGGGCAAATTATTAAATGATGCAGAAAGCATCAAGAGAAGATGGAAGGAATACACAGTCACTGTACCAAAAAGAAATGGTTGATGTTCAACCATTTCAAGTGGTAGTATATGATCAAGAGCCAATGATACTGAAGGAGGAAGCCCAAGGTGCATTGAAGAAATTGGCAAAGAACAAGGCACCAGGAATTGATGGAATAAAAATTGAAATCTTTCAAGAAAGTGAGGTGGCACAGGATGCACTCACTCATCTCTGCCAAGAAATTTGGGAGACAACTATCTGGCCGACTGATTGGAAGAGATCCATATTTGTGCCCATTCCAACGAGAGGTGACCCAAGAGAATGAAGAAATCATCGCACAATCTCTTTGATATCCCATGCGAGTAAAGTTTTGCTAAAGGTAATACAGAAACGGCTACAATCATACATTGACAGGAACCTCTTTCTTTAGGCTGGGGAAAATATGGGTAAACGATTAAAATAGAGAGAAGAAAGATTTTTCTTTACAGATGCACTTCAAATTTCAAGTACTTTAAGATTAGCCATTTTTGAGTCAATCAGAGTCAATGTATTATACATTACTTGTCTTTACTATTCCATTAACACTGAGAAAATGCAATGTTAAGAATGGAGTTCATGACAATTAAAAAAGAGGAAATTAAGTTTCTTCAGTTAAGGGTCTATTGTTTGAATTGACCATTACACCATAAAATTACTTATTTGAGTCATTCATTTCCACCCTTCCTCAATATAATGCATTCCTAGAACAGAAATCTGTGTGAATTGTAATAATTTTTCCCCATAGTTGTTGAACCAGCTTATACACTAAGTGCACTTCACTTCTTTTAAGAAGTTAATAAACTGGATACAATAACATGGATCTAGACATCTAAACCCACACAGGATTCTCAATACAAACAACTATCTATTTCCTAAGACTAGGGAAAGAAATATAAATAAAATACACAGATAATTTAAAATCAATATTTCAATTTCCTTAGAAATTTTAAAAAAATAGAACTAGGAAACTAATTGAATTTGAACTTTGATTCTTCAACTAAATAACATTCAACTAAACAACAAATAAACATTAATATCACCAAAATGCAGAAGGCAGAGGGAAGAAGAAAGAAAAATAGGCAGCTCTACTTGGTTGTTGTTGTTGTTATTATGTGCCGTCAAGTCGGTTCCGACCCATAGCGACCCTGAACAGGGTTTCCGAGGCTATAAATCTATATGGGAGCAGAAAGCCTCATCTTTCTCCCACAGAGCAGTTGGTAGTTTCGAACTGCTGACCTTGTGGTTCACAGTCCAGTTCGTAACCTCTATGCTACCAGAGCTTTACTTGGTAGCATCGTTATATTAGATTTTTTTTTTTTTAATAAAAGAATGTTGATTTTTTTATGCAACAGTAAATGAGGCATTTATCTAATTGCTCGGTTTTGGAGTAGGAAAGACATGAACCTAGAAATAAGTGCCTCTCTGATCCAGTCTGGTTCTTTGTCACACCACTGTTCTGCTTTCCCTCAGGTAAGCATCTTGTTCTGAAATTACTAGCCTTGACCCTAATTTTTAGTACAAATTTTACCTCATCTACTTATGCAGCTCCAGCTTGCTTCTGAATTTTATCCCAGTTTAATAACTGGGATTCTGCATTGCTTGAAAATCTCCTCTTTCAATTCATGATAGGTATGTTAGACATCGTGACTGGGTTAAGAGGAGCGTCAGTGGAATGGAAGAAGACATCCAACAAGATAGGGTGTCACAATGGCAGAAGCAATGGGCTCAGTCATAGCAACAATTGTGAGAATGGTGGAGGACGAGGCAGTGTTTCCCTCTGTTGTACATACGGTCACTGTGTGAATAATTTCTTTTATAAAAATTAACACAAGGCTGATCCCTAGGAGCCAGAGGTTAAAGATATCCCAACTGTTTGACTTTTCTGTCACATTATGCCCCTCCACAGTCTTTGATATCAATCACCACTCCTCCCTTCCCTCAAGTCCGAGGGTTTCGCAACATACTGAAACATTCCACAAAACTCAGAATTGTCCAAAGAAATAGCTGAGAAAATTGCATAAGCTGGCAAGTCCCAAATTCATAGTTCAGAAATCAGTCTGGGGGAATCTTTTCACCTACTGAGTCACAAGAGTGAGGAATCCAAACTGGCAGGTTAGAGGACAGGCTGTTGATGCAGGAGGCAATAACATCATTAGATTTCTTCATTGCTACTTCCATGAGTGTTGATGGGGGAGCCAAGCAAATGAAGCCTTTGACAACTTCAATATTTTCTCCATTTATCATGATGTTATTTATTGCTCCAGTGGTGAGAATTTTTGTTTTCTTTATCTTGTGATGAAACCCATGCTGAAGGCTGGGGTTTTTGACCTTAAGGAGTATTTTAAGTCCTCTTCACTTTCAGCAAACAAAGTTATATCATCTGCACATGCAGGTTACTAATGAGATGTCCTCCAATCTTGAAGACACAGTCTTCTTCATATTGTTGTTGTTGTTGTTAAGTGCCATCGAGTCGGGTCCGACCCATAGCGACCCTGTACAGGGTTTCCGAGGGTGTAAATCTTTACGGGAGTAGAAAGCCTCATCTTTCTCCCGCGGAGAGGCTGGTAGTTTCGAACCGCTGACCTTACGGTTCGCAGCCCGATTCGTAACCACTACGCTACCTCTATTGTGTCCTGTAGGGTTATTAGGAGTCAGAATCAACAGTATGGCAACATTTTTTTTTTTTTTTAATTTAGGAAGAAACAAGTAAGGGAGTGGGGAAAGCTGAATAGAAAGAGAAAGAAGCCAAGCAAAAGTCTAATTTCACATGTAGCTCCAGATTCTGCCTGATCTCTGGGAAACTGGGACATAAATTACATTTTGTTGCTGTCAAGAGTTGTCATAATGACCCTGTACATGGCTTTTGAGGAGTAGCTGCTTGGTTGTAACTTCCAACCTTGTGATTCACAGTCCAGTGCTGATCCTACAGCATCACACCAGAAGAGTTGCATAAATTGAGGCAAAGGAGCTAGAATATCATATACTCATACCAATCATTAAATGCGTGTGTGTGCTGTTAGCAGAATGACATTCAAAAGGTGGTGAATGCTGGTAAAGGGACTAGAAAATACTGGGTCAGGTATAGCATACACTACAGCCTGTATTTCAAAATCTTCCTGGTCATTTAGCAAGAAGAGATGGACAGGGCCACTTTCCCAGAAGTTCCTCCATGCCTATGATGACTATACAGAGAAGAAAGATATACTTCAAGTCCCAGAATAAACTATAGCCTTCTTATTGCTCTAATTAGCTGAGCTCTTCTGTGCCAAGTCTCAACATACAATGCTTGTGTTTTGGGAAATCTATAGACTCTTCAAAGAGAAAAATAAACGGAGGATGATCTTGCTGCTTTGGGGGCTAGTAAAGGCACAGATGATCAGAGAGCTTTTGGTTCAAATTAAAACATCACCCCATGTTGAAAACAGATTTTGACATTTTAATTGCACAAAAAGAAAGACAAGACAAATTTGGATTGTAAAAACATAGACTGTTCCCTGATCACCAGGTTCTAAAGGCCGGATTAAGTACTATTAGCATGTTGTATTCATATTTCCCAAGCTTGAAATTCAATCTTTTTCAGTAGATACATTTTAGACTGAATTATGTTCCCCAAAATTTTGTGTTGAAATCCTAATCCTTATACTTCTATGACATTAATTTTTTGAATAGGTGTGTTATGATAATGAGATCAAAACAGAGTCCAAACCAAATCAATTCCATTGTGGTAAAGTCAATTTCAACTTGCATTGACCCTTTGAGCCCTGGTGTGGCTATGTAGTATAAGCACTGACTGACAACAGCAAGATGGGCAGTTCAAACCCACCAGTTGCTCTCGGAAACCCTATACTGATTCTCTATGAGTAGGAAATGCCTCAATGGCACATAGATACAAGAACAAAGGTGACCCAATAAGGTAGAGTAGAATTACCCCATTGCGTTTGTAAGACTGTACTTTTTTTTTTTTTTAATGTTTTATTGTGAATTATGTGATAGTTTACATGGGAGAACATTAGTTTTACATTCATCCTATCATATATCATTTCATTGCCATGGTTACAATCCCTTCCATGCATCATCAACCAACCAAAAGGTATACCTTGCAAGCCTGCCCCCCGGTCATCAGCACACAGCCCCTCTCCCTCTCAGAAGGAAATCGCCACATCTTTCTCTCACAGAGTGACTGTGGGTCCAATCCTCTGACCTTTCAGTTAGCAGCCAAGCTTTAAACCACTGTACTGTCAGGGGTCCTCACAGTGGAGGACTAGTAGGTGTTGTCAAGTTGGTGACTTTATGTACAACAGAATTATGTATGAGCTCATTGTTTCAGTCAATATTTCAATCCATCTCTTTCAGGATCATACCAGTGTAGAGGGTCCTACATGTAATCACTTCTGAATTATAAGAATAGCAAAACAGATGCAGCGAGATATACTGGGGGAAAATAGACACCAAAGAATGCTATGGGATGTCAAGGAAAGCCAAGAAACTCAGTAATGTCAGGGAACAACTAGGCACTATAGAGAAAGTGAAAAACAAGGATCGTCCCCTAGAGCTGTTGTTGTTGTTGTTGTTAAGAGCCACTGAGTCTATTCTGATTCACAGTGACCCTGTGCAGGATTTCTGAGGCTGCAAATCTTTGTGCATAAACACTGGATTGCTAGCTTCAAGGTTGATGGTTCAAACCCATCAGCTCTTCCTTAGAAACCCTATTGGTAATGACTCAATGGCACTTACAAAAACAAATCTTTGTGGGAGCAGAAACCTTCATATTTTACCGGCTAAGTGGCTGGTAAGGTCAGTACAATGTTTATTCAACAGAATCCTAATTTGGACTTCTAGTCTCCAAAACTTTGAACCAATACAATCCTTTTCTTTATAGGCATCCACTTACTTCATACAAAGTAGCACTAAGTAACTAAGAGGTTTCATGATGGCTACAGTATAAAAGCAAGTAACAAGAGGACATAAATATACAGCTTAGATAATACTTATGCAAACTTTAACCAGAATTTTAAAATATTTTAAATTCTGATTCTTACTTGAACTATATGATTAGTAATCAGAAGTAATTTGGAAAACAACAACAAAAATGTGCCTTTTTCTCATTATTTCTCTTTAAGGTTTTTCTCCCATTTCTTACCTTTGCTCTGAAATAAAATATTTAAAAAGCTTTATTTACAGAACCTAAAAAAATTGTACATTTGTACGCATCTTGTGTAAAAAAGAGAAAAAAAAATGTATTCATATGGTAAAATTGTTCAAATAAAGATCAATCATGTCAAGTCAGAGAACTGCCTTTAGTTCAAAGCAGAACCTAACATTACCTCCCACTCCTAAATGATGGTAATTGATATTCATAAATACTAGTGTGCCATAGTTACTGTTGTGAATCAAATGAGCTAAATTATACTTACTAGAGTTTAAATATATTCTATTTTTGTTCTATTTCTTGGAAAATTGTTAACCTATGTACAATAATGCTTAGCTAATGAGACTATTCAATTATCCATTTCCCTCTCATTCTGGATAAATGGGCACTGGTTATATCTTTATTTCCATCACACCATGTTTGTGATGACATCATATTCCAATTTTAAAGATAATTTTATTTATCACACCAGAATTAGCCAATGCCCGGAAAGGTTACATCTGTAAAGTAAATATACAACACTGTGGAGCCAAGTGGAGCCCAAATGATTTGTTTACATTTAACATTGATTTTTAAAAACCTCATTTCCCTGTTTTGTTACAGATGGCAGTGGAAAAAACAATAGAACCTCCAAATGATAATACCCCAGATTACTCTTTTGTAAAAGCCGGTACTTGACATTCTTCCTGTTCTGTCTAGGGAGATGCTGACATGCACTAGGTTATCTTTACTTCTAGAGGTCAGAGGAAAGTTCATTCTGCCTTGATCCTTGGATGTTTCCTTCAAGAACAAAACGGTAATTGTTGTTGTTAAGTGCTGTCGAGTCAGTTCCAACCCATAGCGACCCTGTATATGGTTTCTGAGGAGCAGCTGGTGAGCTTTAACTGCCTACCTTGCAGTTCAAACAGCTTTGCAGTCTGGCGCATTAACCCACATAGCCACACCAGGATTCCCATAACGCTTGTAGATAAAAGAAAATGACATGTGGATTTGGAATTACTGGCAGCTTTTCAATAGAAGAAGAGAAAAATGGTTACTTTAGATTATACTAATTTTATATATTTATGATTGCAGATTATTTTCTTCCATGTTGTTTTAATGTGGGTAACTTCACGGAAATAGCAAATAAAAATTAGCATTTTTCTTTTCTTCCCCGAAAATGTTTGAGACATTTTTGTGAGGATACTGCTGCATTTGAATAACAATTAATCAAAATATATACATTATTATATAATGTCATCTATGTGGAGCTGATGGATAAGCAGTGAACTGCTAACCCACCAGTTCAAACCCACCAGTCTCTCTTTGGAAACCCTATACAGGTTGCTATGAACCTGTATGCCAAAACCGACTGAACAGCACTTCACAACAGCAGCAACAACAGAGCATAACAGAGTGAACAGTAAAGAGAGCAAAGTATGGAATGAGAAATTAAGACATAAGCACATAAGTTTAGTTAGGGTACAAGGATGAGAGAATAGAACGAGTGGGAAAAAGTTAAAGGTCAGATCTTTCCAGAAAAAAACATGACTGGAGTTTCCTGAGATTTAAAAATTACACTATGGAGACCCCATGTGTGCAGAATCGTACTGTTTGATGGGGTTTTTAAGGATGGGATATTTTGAAGCAGATCACTGGGTCTACCTTCTGAGAATCTTCTAAATGGGTTAAAACCACCAAACTTTTGGCCAGTAGTTGAGTGCTTAATTATTTGTGCTACCTAGGGATTCCATTTATATTCCTTGCATTGTTAAATTTTTATTATGTCTTTATGAACTAATGTCTCCCAGTAGATTTTAAGCTTCTAGAGGAAAGATCATGGTTTTCCATTGCTGTAACTCAGGGGTCTAAGCCAAGTTTTTGAACGCACAGTTGTTTCTTGAATAAAACACTCATGGAAAAGAACAAGTGGTCAAGGCCTTTGAAATGAAGCTTTGAAATGAAGTATGAAGAGCTGAAATACTATTTTAACCTCTTAGATTTCAGGTGGTTCACTGCCTTTTCTGATACCTGTGTCGCTCATATATTATTCTGAGTCACTCAATCCTTACCATTAAAATAAATAAATTATTTAAGTACATTAAAATTAAGCTATGTCCTCACCAGAAAAAACTACATAAGAATGAAATTGAAAAGCAATAAAGAAAAAGTAAAAATTGGAAATTTTAGGAAAGAAGAAAAAATAGATAACTTACAAATGAACAACTGAATTAATAGAAGAGTTTTCATGAATAATGATATATGCCAGAAAACATTAAAATCTTATCTCCAAGATAGTATGGAAAAATAATTGTGAGTACAGAAACACCAACTGCTCTGATCAGAATCACAGTAATTGATCCTTGACAGAGTGAGAGAAAAATGCAGAATGAAATTTGAAATCATAAAAAAGACCAGTCTGATAGACAGGTGGAAGCCTTGAGACTAGGGTCCTTATATACACTTCAAGTCTGAAACTAAATCCATCAGTGGGGGGTGGGGGATGGGTCACCTTTTAGTCAAAATTGACAAGCCTATAAATAAACAGTAACACTAGGAGAAATGTATTCCTCAGTACAATCAACCATATGAGACCAAAAGTGACATACATGCCTTAAAACAAAGTTCATAAAACAGGAAGGGGATTGGTGGGTTCTGCCTGCCAACTAGTATCACAAAGTACAATGTGTATACATTATTGACAAGAAAACTAAGTTGTTCTGTAAACTTTCACTCAAACCGCAGTAAAATGTTCAACAAACAATGATAATCAAACCTACTAACCCATTGTCTGTAAACTGATTCTGATTTACAGTGATCCTATAGGACAGACTGCCCTAAAAGGTTTCCAATATGGAATCTTTATTGAAGTTGACTGCCGCATCTTTCACCCAAGGAGCAGCTGCTGGATTGACCCACTGACATTTTCATTAGCAGTTCAGTACTTAGCCACTAAGCCACCAGGAGCGCTCTACATGGTAACAAAAAGAATTGGGGAAGGCTGGTTTGTGTGGTTGAAGGTTTGGTAACAAAGGAGAAGTGAGGAAGAATGCAAAGGAGAAGTACAGAGAGAGACTTTACACACAAGATCATTTTTATACCGTTAAGAACTAGACTGTTCCAGAATGTTCTGGAGAATGACTGAAATGTCTTAGCAGTGTGAGGATACATTTAGATTTGTGCTTTAGGAAGAATATTTTAAGGAGCTCTGGTGACACAGTAGTTCAGAGCTTAGCTGTTGTAACCAAAAGGTTAGCAGTTGGAACCCCCCGCGCCCACCATCTCACACCAGTGATCCTGTGGGACAAAACAACTGGAAATTTGCTACTGTGAAGATTGATGTCTTCTCACTTTCTCCCACATCTAATCATTTACTGAGTCCTGAGGTCCTACTTGCTTAGTATTTAACCATGTACCTTCTTGTTTCACCCTAGGAAACCCTGTGGGCAGTTCTACTTTTTCCTAAAGAGTCACTATGTTACAAACAACTTGGCAACAAAGAGGTTCAATTGCTTTAAGATCATTTTGACCAAAAGGTAAGGAATGTATCAGAGGACAACAAGACTAATGCCACTGAGTCCAGTTAATGGGCTCTGGCATAAGTTAGTTAGGACTTGAAAAGCAGTTAGGACCTCATCAAATATGAGACAAGAAGGAAAGTGGTCAGGATCTAGAGCTATTAGGGAAATAGGACTTCAGGACTCAGTAAATGATTAGATGCAATGGACTGAGGAAACGCCACAAGAATGCAACTGCTTTGCTGTGCAATTTCAAGGGAGTGGGGGAAGCCCAACTTCATTGAAAATCATGGCTGGGAGATGAGAAAGTAGAGACCTTGGTAATCCTTTTAAGAACTTATTTGTGAATTCGTGGTGAGTTTTGAATTAGTAGTGAGGTGAAGAACAGAGTGAGGAATGCTTTTGTTGTTGTTAGGTACCATTGACTCAATTCTGACTGATAGTGACTCTATGCACAACAGAAGGAATGCACTTCCTCACATGTTACTCACATGTGTGCATGTTAATAGACAGAAACAAAGAAGAAGATCAAATTTGAAGCTATGGAGAGACTATAAGATAGCTGATAGCAAAAGGGTCCTAGAGAGGTAGGAAGTGATTGCTGTTGCTAGCGGCCTTCGACTCAGGCTAATCCCATCCCATGTATAAAGAACAAGGAGGAGACAGATAATCTATATACAAAAAAGAATAAAGAAAGAGGTAGATCATAAACAATCACAATTCTCTTGCCCTTTTAAAGTAGCCCCATAACTGTCACATAATAAATCATTTTAAAAAAATGTTAAATGATTTAATCAATCAACACATGAAAAGATGAATAAATGACGAATACAATCAGGCAGATCAAAAGTATAACTGCAGTAAATGCCAGTATGTTCTCAAAATAGGTATGGGAGTCCTCTAGTGGCCAGAAAGAAAATTTAGAAATCTAATGGCTGAGAAGAAAATAAGAATGATTTGTGTAAATTTATCTGCAAAAGAATAAACACATACAAGTATTTTCCTACAAAGGTCATATCATACCTAATCTTTGTTGTGCTCAGCTTATTACCTATAGAGTTTAATGGAATATGTGATAGTATCTTGCTGTTGTTAAGTGCCATTGAGTTGGTTCTTACTCATAGTGACCCTATATAGAGAATCTAAGGAATGGCTGGTGAGTTTGAACTGCCAAACTGAACTTAAGGCTGAGTGCTTATCCTACAGCACCACACTAGAATTCCATATAAGTGTGTAATATGTTCATTTTTATAATTAACTATTTAGAATGAATGACATATGCAAATGAAGCCGATAATCTTTTAATTATGATTAAGATGTTTTTGAGTCCTGGTATTGCACTATAGGATAATGCACTGGACTGCAAGGTCAGTTTGAACAAAAAGGTGGGCAGTTCAAACTCACCAGCTGATCTTTGGAAACCCTATATAGGGTTGCTATACATTGGAACTGATTTCATGGCATTAACAACAAAAAAAAATTTTGAAAATACCTCTAGGAAGGACTAATTATTCACATGTGGAATTTCATAATGCATGTTAGGTAAAATTATGCACTCATATTCATTTTAAATAGAGAAAAGGGAAAAGAGAGAATTTTAACCAAGTGAATCTTTGATTGCTGAAGTCTTCAATAGGATTTTTAAAAATATATAAAGGGTTGTATTTAAAAGCAATACATGCAGCAGCCAAGTTTAAAAATATTAAATAGAAATATAAAATCATAAAAAGAAAGGCAGCAAATCTTCAAAAGTGAAATTATTTTGAACAAACTCAAGGAAGAATTGTTTATTGATATAAACTATGATTCTTTTATGAGCCTGAATGATTTCTAATGGAGATCAGGCTAAGTTTACTATCAGTTTAATCACAATCAAATAATACGTCTGGCATGAACTCCAGGTTAACTAAACCACACCCTCCAAACCAAATCCACTGCTATTAAGTTGATTCCAATTAATAGTGACTCTGGAAGGCAGAGAAAAACTGCTCCAAAAAATCTTTACAGAAGCAGACTGCCTAATTTTTCATCCATGAACAGCTGGTAGATTTGAACCACCCAACTTTCAGTTAGCAACCCAAATCGTAAACTACTATAACACCAGGGCTACTTAATTAAAACTTTCAATTTCAATTAGTTATTTCAGTATATATACATATACATATATATATATATTGTGTTGTTGTTAAGTGCCGTCGAGTCGGTTCCGACCCATAGCGACCCTGTACAAGGTTTCCGAGGGTGTAAATCTTTACGGGAGTAGAAAGCCTCATCTTTCTCCAGCGGAGCGGCTGGTAGTTTCGAACCGCTGACCTTAAGGTTC
>NW_006408627.1:10517272-10552900 GCF_000296735.1 Chrysochloris asiatica
ATACACATATTAATCAAAAGGCTTAGTGTTTTGTATAAGTAAAACTACCTGGAGAGGGATAACATAAAAAAGTAAGAACATTTTGGACATGGTTATAATATAGATGGGAATACCTCTCTAATCCATCTCTGCAAAAATTAAAAGGGTTGAAGAAGTTACCACATTTTTCTGTTTACTGAATTGAAATAAACTAAGTGCTTTGGCATTTCTTGCTTGATTCTGGATTGTTTGTTGTGTAGTAACACTGAGTTGGTCCAGATTAATAGAGGCCCTATGTACAATGGCACAAAACAATGCCAGGTCCTGAACCATCCTCACAATTATTGCTATGTTTGAACATATTATTGCAGCCAATGTTCATCTATCTCCTTGAGGATTTTCCTTATTCTGCTAACCCTGTACTTTGTTGTTGCTGTTTTTAAGTGCCATAAAGTCAGCTCCTACTCATAGCAATCCTGTATAGGGTTTCCAAGGATTGACTAATGAGTTTGAACAGCTGATCTTGTGGTTCCAACTGACCTTGCAGTCTAGTGTTTTATCCCACAGTGCCATACCAGAATTCCTGTACTTTATCAATATCAATGTCTTTCTCCAAGGACTGATCTCATTTGATAATAGAGATGCAAAAGCAAAGGGAATAAATGAGGAGGTAAAAGATCTTGATAAAAAATTTCAAAGGACATCTTGAAAAGACAAAATAAAATATTATAATGAAATGTGTAATGATCTGGAGTTAGAAAACCAAAAGGGAAAACAGTATTTCTCATGTTTGAAAGAAGTGAGTTCAAATCTTAAGACTTGACTTGCAACACTGAAGGAATCTTTTCACACACAAAAAAAACTGAATGATGCAGAAAGCATTAAAAAAAGTTGGAAGGAAAACAAACAGTCACAATACCAAAAATATATATTCAATGTTCAACCATTTCAAGAGCTAGCGCATGATCAAGAGCCAGTGGTACTGAAGGAAGAAGTCCAATGCACACTGAAGGCACTGGCAAAGAACAAGGCTCTGGGAATGGATGGAATACAAACTGAAATTTTCAACACACTGAGGCAGGACTGGAGATACTTACTCATCTATGCCAAGAAATTTGGAAGACAGATACCCGGCCAACTGATTGGAAGAGATCAATATTTGTGCCAATTACAAAGAGAGGTAGCTCAACAGAATGCGGAAATCATTCGACAATATTATTAATATCGCATGCAAATAAAATTTTGTTAAAGATAATTAAAAAGTAGATGTAATTATACTTTGACAGGGAACTGTCGGAGGTTCAAGTCAGATTCAAATGAGAACATGGAACGAGAATTATTGCTGACATCACATGAATCTTGGCTGAAAGCAGAGAAAACCAGAAAAATGTTTATCTGCTCTTTATTGATTACTCAAAGGCTTTCTACCGTGTAGATCATAACAAGCTATGGATAACATTGTGCAGCATAAGTATTCTGGAATACTTAATGGTGCTCATGAGGAACATGTAAATACACCAAGAGGCAGTTGTACAAAGAGAACAACGGTACACTGAATCGTTTAAAATCAGGAAATATGTGCACTAGAGTTGTATTCTTTAGCCACAGTTACTGAATCTACATGCTGAGCAAATAATATGAGAAGCTGGATTGGAGGATGACTCATTAACAATCTGCAATATGCAAGTAAAAGTGAAGAGGAGTTAAAATACTTATTGATGAAGACCAAAGACCACAGCCTTCAGTATGTGTTGCACTTCAATGTAAAGAAAACAAAGTCCTCACCACTGAATCAATAAATAACATAAGACAAAATGGATAAAAGTTTGAAATTGTCTAAAACTTCATTTTGCTCAGATCAACCATCAACACTCATGGAAGCAGCAGTCAAGAAATCCAATAATGTACTATTGCATTGGGAAAATCTACTACACAAGACCTCTTTAAAGTGTTCAAGGGCAAAGAAGTTAGTTTGAGGACTAACAGTTGTCTGACCCATCTATGGTATTTTCAATAGCATCATATGCATGTGAAAATAGCACAGTGAATAAGGAAGACTGTAGAAGAATTGATGCATTTGAATTACACTGTTGGAGAAGAATATTAAAGATACCATGGACTGCCAGACAAACTAACAAATATGTGTTGGAAGAAGTACAACCACAATACACCTTAGAAGTCAAGATGGCCAGACTTCACCTCTCATACTTCAGACATATTATTAGGAGAGACCAGTCCTTGAAGAAGCACATCATACTTGATAAAGTGAAGCGACCATGATAAAAAAGGAGAAACCCAACAAGATGGATTGCACAATAACAGCAACAGTGAGTTCAAGTATAGCAGCAATTCTGAGATGCTGCAGGACAGGGTGGTGCTTCATTCTTTGGAACATACATAGGGTCGCTTTGTGTTGGAACCAAATTGATGGTACTTAATAACAACATGTAAGAAACATTCTGGTTGTACTTCTTTAAAAATAGATTTATTCATTCTTCTAGCCAGATTCTTAGTCAACACCATAAATTCAAAGGCATTAGTTCTTTACTCTTTCTTATTCATTGTCCAATTTTTACATGCATATGAAAATGCCATGGTTTAGGTCCAGTGCACCTTAGTTCTTAAAGTAATATCTTTGATTTTTAACACTTTAAAGAGGTCTTATGCAGCAGATTTGCTCAATGTAATGTGTCATTTGATTTCTTGACTGCTGCCATGCGGATACAAGTAAAATGAAACCCTTGACAACTTCAAATTTTTCTCCCTTTATTATCAGGTAGCGTTTTTGGTACAATTGTGTGAATATTTGTTTTCTTAACACTGAATTGTAATTCACACTGCAGGTTATAATCTTTGATCTTTATCAGTAAGTGCTCTTCATTTCAGCAAGTCATGTTGTGTTACCTACATATTGAATTGCAGATTATTAATGAATCTTCCTCAAATCCTGATGCTATGTTCTTCTTCAGATAGTACAGTTTCTCCGATCATTTGTCCAATATTCAGACTGAATAAGTATGGTGAAAGGATATAGTCCTGACACACACTTTCCCTGATTATAAACTACCCAATATCCCCTAGTTCTATTGCAATGATTGCCTCTTAATCTATATTCAGGGTCCAGATGAGCACAATTAAGTGTTCCAAAATTCCCATTTTTGCAGTGTTATCCATAATTGGTTATGATCCACAGAGTAAAGTGCCTTTGCATAGTCAATAAGACATAGGTAAACACCTCTTTGGTATCTTCTGCTTTCAACCAAGATCTATCTCACATCAACAATGATATCCCTTTTTTCCATGTCATCTTTGGAATCCAGCTTGAATCCTGGGAGTTCTTTTTTGATGGACTATTACAACTATTTTTGAAATATTTTCAACAACTTTTTGCTTGCACATGATATTAATGATTATGTTCAATCATTTCCACATTCCGTTGGGTCACTTTTCTTTGGAATGAGCACAGATTTGGATCTCTTCCAGTAAGCTGGCCAGGTAGCTGTTCTCAGAATTTCTTGGCATAGATAAGTATGTGCTTCCAACAATGCGTCCATTTATTTGACAGCCAAATTCTCTGAAATAGTGTGATGATGTCAGTTTATTTAAAAATGTGTTTCAATAAAGAAAAAGTCAGATATGTAGGAAACATTAACTTTAAGTTAATTTAAAAAGCTATTTAAAAGGTCATAAATTGACTGCAAGGGACTGAGGATTACGCTAAAAAACAGGACAATTTCAACAATGAAACTATTGTACATTATACTATACATTTAGATACATGACATTATGCATTTGTCAAAACCCATAAAATTCAGCCTAAAGCATAAACTCTAATGTAAGTTATGGGCTTTAGTTAACAATAATGGATCAATATTGGTTAATTATTTATAACAAATATACCACATAGATGCAAGATGTTAATCATAGGGAAAAGTATGAAGTGGGGAGAGGTCATAGAAGAACTCGCTGTACTTTCTGTGCACTCATTCTATAAATCTAAAACTGCTGTATAAAATAAAGAAAAAAGTCATTATTGTTCTTTAGACTATTTTAAGGTTCCATTTAGAGTGTATATATTTTTATTGGCTTTAGTCATTAGGTGTCATTGTATCTTTACTAAGAACAATGTTTGGCAGGAGTATAAGCAGGTATCTTGATACCTGCTATGCACAGGTTCATTATGAGTTGGTACAACAACAACAAAACAAAACTTATTTTATTTTATTTAAAAGCTCCTACACACAAAGAATTAAGGAGCTCTGGTAGCGTAGTGGTTACGAATCGGGCTGTGAACCTTAAGGTCAGCGGTTCTAAACTACCAGCCGCTCCGCGGGAGAAAGATGAGGCTTTCTACTCCCGTAAAGATTTACACCCTCGGAAACCCTGTACAGGGTCGCTATGGGTCGGAACCGACTCGACGGCACTTAACAACAACAACAACAACACACAAAGAACTAGGAGCTCTGGTAGCGTAGTGGTTATGAATTGAGCTGCTAACCCTCAGGGTCAGCAGTTCGAAACTACCAGGTCTTCTGCAGGAGAAAGATGAGGCTTTCTGTTCCCATAAAGATTTACAGCCTTGGAAACCCTGTGCATGGTTGCTATAGGTTGGAATCTGACTCTAATGTACATAACAACAACAAGAACAACAACACACAAAGAGTGGTTTCCTCTGGATTTTTAACAGGGGATTTTATTTGACCTATTTTGTTCTTGTCCCAAGTTTTCTGTATTGATCTTGTATTATATGCCATTTAAAAATATTATCTTAAAGTGTTCTTCTTTGTTTACTAGAATCTATAATCTTGCTGAGCCCTGGTGTGGAACTGTAGGATAAGCATTAGATTGCAAAGTTGGCAGTTCAAACCCAACAGTCCCTCTCAGAAACACTAAAGTCTGTATGAGTTGGAACTGACTTGACTGCATACAAAAAACAAAGGCACAAGGCTGCCGCTTCAGAAGTCATGTTTTTGTGGGTAAGTACCATAATGACTCTTAGTATTCTGACAATCAAATTCTCTGGAATAGTGTGATGACATCAGTCTTTGTTCAAACATGTTTTAAATTAAAGAAAAGTCAGAAGGAAGTAGGAAATGCTAAGGGGTATTTATTGATTAGATCAAGACTAACAAAGAATAGCTAGGAATAATAGGAACAAGAAAGTCAGGTGGAACTGCATAAAGTTTCATGTTTGATTCAACCACAGGAAATTCAAACTCTTACAAACACGTATCTGCTTCAATATGCAACCTTATCTGTGCCCAGATATAGGGCTGATAGGATCCAGCCTCTCAACAATGCCATTGATTCTGACAACACTGGGTTCCCTGAGCCTGTGAGGACACACTCTCACTGCCTTAATGTTTTTGCTTTTTTAGTCTTTTGCTTATTTCCTTCCTTCCACACTCCCTTTTGCCATTTATTCTTTCTTTCTTTCTTTACTATGTGTTGCTTCAAAAATAAGACAAGACGGACACAGATATACAACAATCAGATATACAATGGCTTTGTGTTTTTAATTTCATCATGTCTTAATTTAGTCATTTAACAAACATGTATTTGCTAATAAATATTAAATAATAATAATTATTTGTTGTAATGATAGGCTTTTTAATAAATAGTAATTAAAATTAGGAAAAGAGAAGAAAATCCAGACATAGTGTTGACCCTTCAGGAAACTTTCAGTTTCGTGTAGGAGACTGAGAGTAAACAAATAGTAACCCCAAACAATGGTTAATAACAAACTGGGATGAGGGTTATGACAGAACAATATATGAACAAAAGTGAGAGTGACATGAAAGGATTCCCTGAGGATGTGACATTTAATGTGAGACCTAAAACATTTTCACAAATAGGGGTGATTTTAATAATGTCTGGAGGCATCTTGAAGGCCAAAATTCAGATCATGCAAGAGTGTAGTGAATTGAAACAAGGGAGGGTGCTGACATCCTGTAGTGATAAGGAAAGTCCCTTCTACCCAAACACACTACCACTCACCTGTCAGTTTATCATACTGTGGCTTGCATGTTGCTGTGCATACTGCTGTGATTCTGGAAGCTGTGCCATGGGTATTTTAAATACCAACAGGGTCACTTATGGTGGACAGGTTTCACTTGAGCTTCCAGACAAAGATAGACTAGAAAGAAGGAGGTATGGACTACGTCTGAATACTTAGTCACTGAAACATTATGAAAAGCAGTGGAATGCTGTCAGGACCCAAATATTAAATATTGAAATATGATAAAAAGCACCAGATTATTGTCAGATATAGTGCTAGACAATGAGCCCCTCAGGTTCAAAGGCACTCAAAATAGGACTGGGGAAGAGTTGCCTCCTCAAAACAAGAGTTGACTGTTATGTTGCAAATGGAGTAAAGACTTTGGAACTTTCATTTGTTGATGGGGCTCAACTCAAAATGAAGAGAAATAGCTGTAAACACCCATTAATATTTAGAACATGGAATGCACAAAGTATAAATCTAGGAAATTTTTAATAATAAATATTGAAATGGAATGAATAAACATCAATATCCTAAGTATTATTGAGTTGAAATGGACTGCTATTGGCTACTTTGAATTTGATAATTACATGATTTACTATGCCAAGAATGACAAATTGAAGAGGAACAGCATCACATTTATCAAACAGAACATCTCAAGATTTGTTTTCAAGTACAATGCTGCCTGTGATAGCATAATATCCATATGTCTATAAGGAAGATCAGTTAATACCACTATTATTCAGATTTATACACCAAGCCCAAAAGCCAGTGATAAAGAAATTGAAAAATTCTACCAGCTTCTTAGTCTGAAATTGATCAAACTTGCAATCAAGAAGTATTGATAATTACTCTTGACTGGACTGCAAAGATTGGAAAAAAAGAGGAAAGATCATTAGTCAGAAAATATGACCTTGGTGATAGAAATGATGTTGGAGATGGCATGATGGAATTTTACAAGAACAATGCATTCTTCATTGCAAATATTTTTTTAAACAAGATAAAAACTAGACACATGAACCTCACCAGATAGAATACACAGAAATCAAATTTCTGTGTACTCTATTGTTGTTGTTGTTAAGTGCCATGGAGTCAGTTCCAACTCATAATGACCCTGTATACCAATTCTTAAGAGCAACTGGAGAGCTTGAACTGCTCACCTTGCATTCTAACTTAACTTGCAGTCCAACACATTAATCCATAGCACCACATCAGGACTCAATATCATCACTAAAACAAGGCCAGGGGCAGATTGTCTAAGAGATCACCAATTGTTCATATGAAAGTTCAGGATGAAGCTGAAGAAAATTAAAACAAGTACACAAGAGCCAAAATATGACCTTGAACATCGTGGTGGTAGTGGTTAAGTGCCATGGAATCGGTTCCAACACACAGCGACCATGTCTAGGGTTTCCAATGGTATAAATCTTTACAGGCATAGAAAGCCTCAGCTTTCTTCCTTGGAACCACTGGTCATTTAGAATTGTTGACCTTGAGATTAGCAATCTGACTTGAAACTACTACATTAATTTAAAGATGATCTGAAGAACAGATCTGATGCATTTGTTGTTGTCAGGTACCATCGAGTCGGAACCGACTTATAGCAACACCATGCACAGCAGAATGAAACAATGTCCGATCCTGGGCCAACCTTACTACCACTGCCACACTTGAGTCCATCACTGATGTCACCTGGCCAATCCATCTCGTTAGGGGTCTTCCTGTTTTTCTCTGACCCTCCACCTTACCCAGCATGACATCCTTCTCCAGCGACTATTTCCTCTGGACAATATGTCCAAAGTATGAGAGACGAAGCTTAGCCATCCTGGTCTCCAAGAAGCACTCTGGTTGCACTTCTTCCAAAACAGATCTATTGGTTCTTTTGGCAGTCCATGGCACTTTCAGTATGCTCCTCCAACACCACAACTCAAAGGCATCAATTCTTCTACGATCTTCCTTATTCACTGTCCAGCTTTCACATCCATATGAGGTTATTGAAAATACCATGGCTTGGGTCAGGCGCACTTTAGTCCGCAAGCTGACATCTCTGCTCTTCAATACTTTAAAAAGTTCCTGTGCAGCAGATTTGCCTAATGCAATACGTCATCTGATCTCTTGATTGCTGCTTCCGTGAGTGTTGATAGTTGATCCAAGAAGAATGAAGTCCTTGGCAACTTCAATCTCTTCTCCATTGATAAGAATGCTGTTTATTGGTCCAGTGGTGAGGATTTTTGTTTTCTTTACATTGAGTTGTAATCCATATGGAAGACTGTGCTCTTCGATCTTCATCAGTAAATATTTTAAGTCCTCTTCACTTTCAGCAAGCAAGATTGTATCATCTGCATATATCAGATTGTTAATAAGTCTTCCTCCAATCCTGATGCCATGTTTTCCTTCATAGAACCCAGCTTCTCGTATTATTTGCTCAGCATACATATTGAACAAGTATGGTGAAAGAACACAACCCTGTCGCACACCTTTCCAATTTTAAAACATTCAGTGTTCCCATGCTCTGTTCGAACAACTGCCTCTAGATCCAGGTACAGATTTCTTAGAAGTACAATTAGGTGTTCTGGAATAATCATACTTCTCAATGTTGTCCATAGCTTGTCATGATCCACACAATCGAAAGCCTTCACGTAGTCAATAAAGCATAGGTAAACATCCTTCTGATACTCTCTGCTTTCAGCCAAGAATATCCACTACCATTAACATAAACTTACTATCCCTGAAGGAGCTCCGATAGCGTAGTGGTTACAAGTTGGATTGCTAATCTCATGGTCAGCAGTTCAAAACTACCAGCGGTTCTACAGGAGAAAGATGACGCTTTCTGCTCCTATAAAGACTTACAGCCTTGGAAACCCTATACAGGAGAGCGATGACTCAAAACCAACTCCATGGCATACAACCACCAACACCATCTCTTAAGATTCTCATCTTACCTTTAATTCTTTAAAAGAACATATGTTCAAGGCAGATTTGAACATATGTTCAAGATGCTACTAATTTAGCTAAACTGTTGTTTGCTTCAACAAATATTTCAGAAACAGTTATGGTTTAAATTTTAAACATTATCTTAGAGCAACAGTTTTGGGAGTTATCCAGGCTCATTTGCTCTATAAATTCTGGGTTCCATTAAGATATGAAATTCTGTTCAGCATTTCCTTTCATTTGATCAGAGTCTTCTACAGAATGTAAGAGTAGTCAGGCACCATTCATTTCTTCTGGTCTTATGGTATAGGAAGTAATTGTTCAAGGAGGCAAGAAGACACATGTTCCTGTTCCTCCTTCAGTTTTTGACTCTCCTTCTTCCTTCACTAGGCCAGATGACTAGAGACCAATTACTGTACAGTGAATGGCTGTTTGCAAGCTTTCAAGACCCTAGACACTAAACTGAGAGGTAGAACAGAATAGTGAAAATCAATATTAGGCCAATTGACTGTGAAGGCCAATGAAATCAAGACCTTAAACCTCCAAACCAAGAAAACAAGCCTCATGAAGAAACCCATCAACATTTAGTCTTTCTTTCTCTCCTCTAAAGAATGCTAATGTAATATAGAAAGAAAAATGTCTTTTCACAGCAGTCACCAAAAGAGTTTAATTTTCTTCTGAAACCAATTTTTAATAACATAATTGACTACTGTATGAGAACTCTATTCCAGAACATAGTTAATTTTATTTTAGAATTTCCCAGTACTCAGGAGAATCAAAGGTGAAGGGAAAGGTGAATTGAGGTCAAACCCTGAAGGACCTTGTTAGGAGACTGGGAATTTGTAGCAGAAAATAAATTGTTAATTGAGATTCCAGTGCCTTCATTCTTCTCTTTATTTTCTCTAAGAAGCACATCTACTCTCCAACTTTGCTTTTAAAGTATGTTACTAAATACGCATTTGTATAAATATTTTTACTCTCTCAAGAGCAATTCTTATTTTTTAATAATGTATTATTCTTAATAATGTATTAAAGGTCAATTGAAAGAAGAATGTGAAAACCTGAGGGAAATGGAATGTATTTTCAGTAATTCTGAGTTATACAAGGCCTTTTACATGATACCTTATCTCTACAACTTGAAATAATGGGCCAAAATTACTACTTGTACAAGTTTAAACAATATAACTTAATTTCCTTTGTAGATTGATGGCAGTTTTATTAATTTAAAGGTACATATAAATTTTATAATATTTGTTTCAGAAACTTTTAGAGAACTTTTTTCTAATAAAAAAATCAGTGTGTGTGTGTTTGTGTGTGCTATGATTACTTAATATGTCTCTTCTAGTTGTGATCTTTGTAACTCACACTGAATGATAGGACAGAGCCATGCAAATAGAATGGTCTGACACAGAGCAGATTTGATGGAACTTAACAACAACCACAAAAAATATATGATACACATTAACATGATGTTCATTTGTTGTTGTTGTTGTTGTTATGTGCCGTGGAGTCGATTCCGACTCATAGCGACCCTGTACAGGGTTTCCGAGGCTGTAAATCTTTACGGGAGCAGACCGCCTCATCTTTCTCCAGCGGAACCGCTGGTAGTTTCGAACTGCTGACCTTGCAACTTGCAGCCCAATTCGTAACCACTACACTACCAGAGCTCATATTGTTCATATTGGTGATTAATGGAGAATTCTTGCCTTGACAAGACGAAGTGGCAAATAACTTTTCTCAATTTGTCTTCACCAGGGTATCTCAGATCTCAGTAAATCACTGAGCTTGGCTCAATGAATGAATATTTTCTCCTCATCACTTGTTTCAAAAGCTTTCCATTGCTGAGTACAGTAGTTCTAAACCATGACATGTTGAATTTGGCCCAATACTATTCAGGCTCTCACAATGATACATCTTCCAGACTTAAACTAGAACACAAACTCTAAAAAATATCCTAGCTTTGACAATGTAATTCTGAAATGCTATTCAGATTTTATCAAAGTAATAAACGTGTCTTGATTTATCAATAGGTTATTTTGTTGACCTCTTCAGAAAGTGAGCAATTTGGTCATTTATTTGGTTCTGTACAAACAGACTTCTTATCTACTGTTACCTTGAGACATCTCTAGGATGAGACTGAGGTTATCAGAACATTGAATATTGAAACATGATGAATGTAACCAGATTATTGTCAGTTATATTGCAAGAATATGAGCTTCTCAGGTTGGAAGTTCCTCAAAATATGACTGGATTAGCTGCCTTCTCAAAGTAAAGTTGGCCAAGATGATGCAAATGAGTTTTTGTGACGACAATCATTTACTTGTAAAGCACAACTGAAAAGGAGGAGAAGAAGGTGTAAATATCAATTAATTGTTGGAGCATGTAATGTGTGAAGTATGCATCTAGGAAAATTGGAAGTTGGCAAAAATGAAAAGAACATATAAACATTGATATCCTAAGAATTCATGAACTGAAATGGATTGGTATTGGGCATTTAGAATTTGACAATCACATGGCTTATTATGTTAGAAATGACATATTGAAGAGTAATGGCATCACATTCATCATCACAAAGAAAATTTCATGATCCATCTTGAAGTACAATGCAGCCGGTTATAGGATAATATCCCCACAGCTACAAAGCAAATATTTTTAACACAATTTTTCAAATTTATGTACCATCTGCTAAAGCAAGTGATGATGAAATTGAAGAATTTTACCAACTTGTTTAGTCTGTAATGATGAAAAATGAAATAAAGATGTACAGATAATTACTGGTGATTGGAATGCAAAGGTTGAAAAAAAAGAGGAAGGATCAGCAGTTGGAAAGCATGGCCTTGGTCATAGAAATGATGCTGAACATCATATGAAACGATATTGAAAGACCAATGACTTCTTCATTGCAAATACTTTTTAAAAAAAAAACAACATAAAAGATGATAGTACAAGTGGACCTCACCAGATGGATTACACAGAAATAAAATTGATTAGATCTGTGGAAATAAATGGTAGGAAAGCTTCATATGATCACTCAAAACAAGACCAGGGGACAACTGTAGAACAGACCATCAATTGCTCCTTATGCAAGTTCAGGCTGAAGATGAAGAAAATTGAAACAAACCCACAAGAGCAAAAATATGTCCTTAAACATATCCCACTTGAATTTAGAGATCATCTCAAGGACAGATTTTATGTGTTAGATACTCATGACTGAAAACCAGAAGACATGTGAGATGACATCAAGAACATTATACAGGAAGAAAGCAAAAGGTCATTAAGAGGGGAAAAAAGAAAGAAAAGAACAAAATGGAAGTCAGAAGAGTCTTTGAAATTTGTTCTCCAGTATAGAGATGCTAAAGCAAGTGGAAGAAATGAGAAAGTAAAAAAGCTGAACAGAAAATCTCAAAAGGCAGCTCAAGAAAACAAAGTCAAATATTATAATGAAATATGCAAAGATCTGGAATTAGAAAACCAAAAGTGAAGAACACGTTCAACATTACTCAAGCTAAAAGAACTGAGGAAAAATTAAGCCTCTTCTTGCAATATTGAAGGTTTCTATGGCAAAATATTGAACAATGCGGACAGCATCAAAAGAAGATGGAAAGAATACACAGAATCACTGTACCTAAGAGAAATGGTCAATGCTCAGGTGTTTACATATGATCAAGAGCCAATGATACTGAAGGAAGAAGTCCAGGGTACATGGAAGGCATTGGCAAAGAGCAAGGCTCTGGGAGTTGGTAGAATACACACTGAAATCTTTCAACAAACTGATGAGGCACTCATCTGTTCCAAGAACAACTACCTGGCTAACTGATTGGAAGAGACCTATATTTGTGCCTATTCCAAAGAAAGGTGAAACAATGCAATGTGGAAATCATAGGACAATATCATTAATATCGCAGGCAAATAAAATTTTGCTTAAAAATAATTTTTAAATGGCTGCAAAAGTACATTGTACATTTACAGGGATTTGTCAGAGGTTCAAACTGGATTCAGATAAGAACATGGAATGACAGATACCATTTCTGACATCAGATGGATGTTGGTTGAAAGCAGAAAATACCAGAGAGTTGTTTACCTGTGCTTCATTGACTACACAAAGATTTTTGATTGTGTGGACCATGACAGCCTATAGACAACAATGAAGATAATGAGTATTCTGAAACAGTCAATTGTGCTTGTGAGAAACCTGTATATAGACCAAGGGACAATTATTTGAAGACAGCAAGGAAACTGAATGATTTAAAATTAGGAAAGATATGTGGCCGAGTTGTATTCTTTCACCATATTTATTCAATCTGTATGAAGGCATTGTAGGATAATGCTCGGCCACAAGGTCAGTTTGAAACCTTATACAAGATCACTATGGGTCAAATCCGACTCGATGGCAATTAACAACAACATGCTGAGAAAATTTGAGAAACAAGATTATAAGAAAAAGAATGTGTCATCAGAATTAGAGGAAGACTCATTAACCTGTGACATGCAGATGATGCAACCTTGCTTGCTGACAGTGAAGAGGGCTCAAAATACTTACTGAAGAAGATCAAAGATCATAGCCTTCAGTATTGGTTGCACCTCAATATAAAGAAAACAAAAATCCTCACCACTAGACCAATAAATAACATCAAGATAAATGGAGAAAACATTGAAGTTATTAGAGCTTTCATTTTTCCGACTATCAACACTCATAGAAGCAGTAGTCAAGAATCTAAATGACACATTGCATTATGGAAATCTGCTGCATAAAGTGTTCTTTAAAGTGTTCAAAAGCAAAGATGTCAGTTTGAGGTCTAAGGTGTGCCTTATCCAAGTCATGGTATTTTCAATAAAGTCACACGCATATGAAAGGTTGGACAATGAATAAGGAAAACTGTAGAAGAATTGCAGCATTTGAGTAATGGTTACAACAACGGCTAACAATAGACAACATTTCTTCATTTGTTTGTTGACTGCCTGAATGTCTTATTTGGTGAAGTTTCTCTGTTCATGTCCTGTGTCCATTTTTTAAATGGATTATTTGTCTTTTTCTTGTAGAGGTGTTGCATTTTTCTATAAATTGTAGAGATTAGTCCTTTGGTATGTTGTTGCAAAAAATGTTTACCCAGTCTGTTGGTGAAACATTCTGGTGCATGTTGTTATTTTTGTTAAATGTCATTGAGTCAGTTCCCATACATAGCGATCCTATATACGGTTTCTGAGGAGTGGCTGGTGGGTTTAAACTGTCGACACCTTGTTGTTCAGCATATTATCCTGCAGCATCATACTAGGATTTAGGAGGTTCCAGTCATCTAATTTGGCTTCTGCTGTCTGGGTGGTTTTAGTAATGTTTGATAGTGGATTTATATCAATAGTTTGAAACTATCAGCCATTCCACAGGAGAAAGAGGAGGCTTTCTGCTTCTGTAAAGATTTACAGCTTTGAAAACCCTATTAGGGTCACTATGAGTTGGAAAAGACTCCATGACACACCACCACAGAGACACTAAATTTGTCCCTATTTTTTAATCTATGATCTTTATAGTTCTAGGTTTTACATTTAGGTATTTAGTCCACATTGTGTTTATTTTTGTATATGATGTGAGATTTGGGTCTTGTTTCAGTCTTCTGCAAATGCATTTCCAGTTTTTCCGGCACCATTTGTTGAAGAGACTATCTTTTCCCTATTTAATATGTTTTGGCCCTTTGTCAAAGATCAGCTGATCGTATGTGAATTGATTTATTTCCAGGTTTTCAATTCTGTTTCATTGATCCATTTCATCTTTGATTTCTTGACTGTGGCTTCCATGAGTGTTGGTTGTGGATCCAACCAAAATGATCTTTAGCAATTTCATTTTTTCTCCTTTCACCACAATGTTGCTTATTGGTCCAGGTGTTGGGATTTTTGTTTATTTACATTCAAGTACAGTCCATACTGAAGGCTGTGGTCTTTGATCTTCATTAGTAAGAATCTTAAGTCCTCTGTTTTCAGCAAGCAATTTTGTATCATCTGAATTCAAAGGTTGTTAATGAGTCTTCCTCCAATCCTAATGACATGTTCTTCTTCATATAATCTAGTTTCTCAGATGATTTGCTCAGCATGTAGATTTAATAAGTAGATTGAAAGGACACAACCCTGGTGCACAACTTTCCTGATTATCAGCCATTCATTCTAACACTGCCTCTTGATCTATACACAGGTTCCACATGAGTACAATTCAGTATTCTGGAATATCCATTTTTCAAATGTTATCTATGTCATGATTTATATAGTTGAAAGCTTTTGCATCATTAATAAAGCACAAGTAAACATCTTTCTGGTATTCTCTGCTTTTAGCTAAAATCCATCTGACATTATCAATGATATCCCTAATTCCATATCCACTTACTAATTTCTGCTTGACTTTCTGGCAGTTCTCTGTTGGTGCACTATTGCAGCCATTTTTGAATTATCATCAACAAAAATTTACTTACATGTGATATTCATCATATTGTTTGATGATTTCCACATTCTTCTGGGTCTCCTCTCTTTTGGATGTGCTTAAATATGGATCTCTTCCCATTGGTTGGCCAGATAGCTGTCTTCTGAATTTCTAGGCATAGATGAGTGAGTTCTTTAAGTACTGTATCAGTTTGTTGAAATGTTTCAATTTGTATTCTGTCAATTCCTGGAGCTTTGTCCTCTTGCCAATGTGTTCATAGCTGATTGGACGTCTTCTTTCAGTACCATTAGTTCTTAATCATATGTTACCTCTTGACTTTTTTTTTTTTTTTTCCCCTTTTGGTACAGTGACTCTGTGTATTCCTTCCGCCTTCTTTTAATGATTTGACCACCATTCAATATTTTTCCCATTGTTGTAGCTATTGTTAAAGTGCCATTAGTTATGACTCAGTTACTCTCTAGAGGGTCTCTGAGGCTGATTTCAATGGCTGATTTTTTTTTAAAAAATTAGATTGTCAATTTTTTTTTTTCCTGTGTACCTCTGGGTGGATTGTATCCTCCAAACTTTTAGTGTGTAACTCTGTACCTTAATTGTCTGTATCATTCAGTAACTCATACGCCTATACTCCTACATAGAGAAACAGTAAACCAAGTCATGTTTACCAGAATGTCTCATTCTCAACCAATAAACAAATAGAATTTTAACATGTTAAAATATAGCAAAAATTCAACTGTTCTCTTGTAAAATCAAAATAATCTATACTTGGTATCACATACTTGGCTCCCAACCACACAAAACAATTTTACCAGATGAGACAGTTACTGAGTCATTTACTCTGAACCAATCTCTCACAGATGCTCTGTTGGTTCTTTTGTAGTTTTTGAAAATGACATATTAAGGTCAAATGAGAGATTAGATGCACATATATGGCTGAAAGAAGCACATATACTCTGTACTGATGACAGAAGGAGCTGCCAGTTACAAGCACTACATCTGTAATTATCAAGGACATAGGGTATTATTCTGTCACTTTCATTTATAGAAAAAATGAATAAAACAATTACAAATTTTTATTTTGATAATAACATTATCATGTCATCTAATGCACATCATTACCCTGTAAGAGAAACTTGTCCTCTTTGTGAATTGTAGACATGAAAACATTCACAGCAAAATGCATGCAAATTGAAACCTATGTTTTGATTTTTTTTTCCCTTCCCATTTCTACTGATTTCTCTTTACCAAAGCAGAGTACGTGCTTGATGGGATCCTTGGATAAATTCACTATTTATGCCCTACATCTAAAATCTCAGCTAATGTTTAAAATTTCTTCTTTTCCAATGTAATCTTTTATTCTATATCTAAAGATAAAGCTGAAAATTTATATTGCCATGGAGCAGTTAACTTTGGATTTAAACTCATTTATAGAGTCCTGGTGTGGCACTGTGGGCTCATGTGTCAGACAGGAAAGTTGTTTGAACTGCCAGGTCAGTGATTCAAGATCACCAGCTGCTCATTGGAAACCCTATATAGGGTCGCTATAAGTCGGAACCAAAACAACAGAACTTAACAACAACAATAAGGTATGTTGTTGTTGTTGTCAGGTGCCATTGAGTTGTTGTCAGGTGCCACAATGCCACAGCAGAATGAAACAATGTCCGATCCTGGGCCAGCCTCACCACCGCTGCCATACTTGATGCCATCAATGATGCCACCTGGCCGATCCATCTCTTTGGGGGCCTTCCTCTCTTTCTCTGACCCTCCATCTTACCCAGCATGACATCCTTCTCCAGCATCTGTTCCCTCCTGATAATATGTCCAAAGTATGAGAGACGAAATTTAGCCATCTTGGTCTCCAAGGAACACTCTGGCTGCACCTCCTCCAAAACAGATCTATTGGTTCTTTTGGCAGTCCATGGCACTTTTAGTATTCTCCTTCAACACCACAATTCAAAGGCATCAATTCTTCTACCATCTTCCTTATTAACTGTCCAGCTTTCGCATCCATATGAGGTTGTTGAAAATACCATGGTTTGGGTCAGGTGCCCCTTGTCCTCAAACTGACATCTTTGCTCTTCAACACTTTAAAAAGTTCCTGTGCAGCAGATTTGTCTGATCTCTTGACTGCTGCTTCTGTGAACGTATAGACAGCTAATATAGAAGCTCTGATAGTGCAGTGGTTACAAATCGGGCTGCTAACCTCAAAGTCGGCAGTTCGAAACTACCAGCCATTCAGCAGGAGACAGATGAGGCTTTCTGCTCCTGTAAAGATTTACAGCCTCAGAATCCCTGTGCAAGGAACCGACTCCATGGTACTTAACAACAACATCAAACAAAGAAAAAGCATGACTATTTCAAAGCAGGTTCATGGAGAAAACTGGTTCTTGTCTTGTGCATCCTCAACCCACTCGCGACCCACGGACACACCAACCACATGGTTCTTGAGCTCAATAGTATATATATCTTTTTCTTATTAAAGGTTTAAAACCAAAAAAAAAAAAAAAAAAACCAAAAACAAAAAACCAAAAAAAAGAACAATGTTCAACCATTTCAAGATGTAGCATATAATCAAGAGCCAGTGGTACCGAAGGAGGAAACCCAATTTGAACCAAAGGCATTTGTTAAGAACAAAGCTCCAGAAATTGATGGAATACAAATTGAAATGTTTCAACAAACGGATGCAATGTTGGAGGCTGAAGTACAGCCAGAATGTTCTTTAGACATAAGAATGGTGAAACTTTGTCTCTGGTACTTTGGACATGCTGTCAGGAAGGACCAGTTCTTTGAAAATGACATAATGCTTGGTAAAGTGAAGGATCAGCAAAAAAGAGTAAGACACTCATGGAGATGGACTGGCATAGCAGTAGCAACATTGGTCTCAAACATTAATGTTTAAGGTGAGGATGGTGCAGGACCAACCAGGCTGTGTTTTGTTCTCCTGTGCATAGGTTCGTTATGAGTTGTAACTGATCATGACACGTAGCAAAAATAACTAACATTGATGATGAAATATTGATTGAAGTGAGTTCAAAAGAAAATGAAAGAAAAAATATTTAGTCTGTGAATGTGTTAGATGTTAAGTTGTTCTTTTTGCTTCAAACTCATCTATGCTGCAAGTGTGACTCTGAAAAACACATTTGTCCCTTGCTAGCTGATTTCTTTCAGGACTTTGTTAACAGAGAATGCAAAAGGAAGACTGGTAGACTGCAGAAAGGATAGGAAACTTTATTCTTCCTCTTGGCATCCAAATTGTGCTCAGTTTCACCACACTAATGATTCCTTGAACTGCCAACTAGTAGTTGGTTCCAAAAGCAGCACTTGATTTCTGGTTCTTTTCCCCCCTCTCAATTCCCAGTGCTAGGTTCATTAACCCTATAGGAAATATTAACATTAGCCAACCATTACTTCATCCACAGAGGTCTATATCTTCATTCTGCATGGAACCCCCAGTTCCCCTGCAACTTCTTGATAATCAGTACTAGCAGTTTAGAACCCCTCCTCAAAAGGTTTATTGGCCTTACAGCTCCAAGCTTTAAAATTCAAAATTTCAAATCTCTTGTCTTTGTTTTCCCAACTCTAGTAATATTACATTTGCTTCTTGCAGTTATTATCTTTTGATAGCATGGTGTCTCTGCAGTTTCAGTCTTCCATCCTTCCCAACAATCTCTGATAAATAATTATTTACATTGCTTTACCTGTTATAACAACTGCTATGATTTCTGTTTCCTGATGTCTCTGACTAAAGAAATCTTTATAGCTCTTTAGCAAATGACTATGTATAGTCACCGTTAAGTTATTGAAAAAGAATTTGCAATGAATAAGTCATTGGTCTTGTAAAATTCTATCATTCTATTTCACAGCCATATTTTACAGCTGCTGATTCTTATTTGTTTACAACTTTTGCTACCCACTCACCAGTAATTATTACTGTATCTTGATTGCATGTTTGATCAATTAATACTTTAGAAGTTGGTAAAAACCTGTAACTTGCTCATCTTTGGTGTTAGTAGTTGGTGTATAAATTTAAAGAAAAGTTGTATTAACTGGTCTTCCTTGTAGGCTTCTATATATTATATTATTGATGACATCATTGTACTTCAGGATAGATCTTAAAATTTTCTTTTTAATGATAATAGCAAGGTCATTCCTCTTCAATTTGTCAAATCCAGCATAGTAGATTTCCATGAATGTCTGACTTAAAATGGCCAATACTTATCTATGCTATGTCACTAATGCCTAGGATGTTGCCCTTTATGTGTTTATTCATTTTTGTTTTTTTGTTTTGTTCATTTTTGATGATTTCCAGTTTTCCTTGTGGGAAAAGCACTGGACTGCAAGGTTAGTTTGAAACATAAATTTGGCAGTTTGAATTCCCCAGCTACTCCTTGGAAACCCTATATAGAGTCGCTGTGAGTTGAAACCAACTCAACACCACTTAACAAAAACGTACTTCATACATTTAATATTCCAGTTATGAATGGATACGTGCAGTTGATTCTTCGCATTTTGAGTCACACCACATCAGCGAATACAGTCCTGAAAACTTTGCTCCATCCACATCATTAAAGTTTATTCTACTTAGAGAAGGCAGCTCTTCCCCAGTTGCATTTTTAGAATCGTCCAATCTAAGGCAGGACCTATCTACTGGCACAACATTAAATAATGTTACACTGCTATTCAAAATGTTTTCAGGGGCTAATTTTTCAGAAGTGAACTGCCTGTTCCTTTTTTCTAGTCTATCTTAATCTGGAAGTGCCACTAAAACTTGACTACTATGGGTGATCTAACTGACATTTGAAATACTGGTGGCATGATTTCTGGCATCACAGCAACACACAAGCCACCACAGGACACATGATAGAATTTTTCAAGACCAGTAACTTAATTATTATAAATGAATCAGTTGTCAAGGAAGTAGTCAGGAAATCAAATGATGTATTGCTTTGGTCAAATCTGCTGCAAACATTCTTTTGGAAGTCTTATAAAAGAATAGATGTCAATCTGAAGACTAAAATGTTCCCTGACCCAAGCCATATATAATAGTAAAGGTTTTGTGTCAACAGCCTGGGCCAGCATTCTCAGTGGTTTGACAGTTAAGAAATAGTAATCCCCCATGATGAGAGTTGGTATGAGAGTTGGAGGAAAGTTTCCTCAGGGTGTGGCCTGATTCCAATATGTTGAACACATAGGCTTGTTGCTTTTTGCTGGGTCTGGATTCTATATTTGGCTTACCATTCAATTTCTGGTTCTTTGGATCTGAGCTAGTGACCTTATCTATTATATTGAAATGATCAACCATGCAATTTAATACTATTTTTGCTGACCTCCATTTTACCAAGTATGATGTCCTTCTCCAGAGACTGGTCCCTCCTGATAATATCTTCTCAGTGTAAGAGAGAAAATCTAGCTATCCTGTCTTCTAAGGAACATTCTAGCTGTACTTCTTCCAACACAAGTTTTATGGTTCTTTTGACAGTCCATGGTACTTTTAATTCTTCTATGCTCTTTCTTATTTATTGTCCAATTTTTGCATGCATCTGAGGCTATTAAAAACAGCATGTCTTGGGCCAGGCACAACTTAGTTCTCAAATGGACATGTTTGCTCTTGAACACTTAAAAGAGGTCTTGTTTATTTCCCTAATGCAAAACATTGTTTGATCTCTTGACAGCTGTTTCCATGAATGTTGATGGTTGGTCTGAGCAAAATGAAGTCTTTGATCTTTTCTCCATTTATCTTGATGTTATTTATTGGTTCAGTTGTGAGATTTTTGTTTTCTTTACATTGTTGTTGTTGTTAAGTGCTGTCAAGTCTGTTCCAAATCATGGTGACCCTGTATAGGGTTTCTGATGAGAAACTGGTGAATTTGAACTGCCGACCTTGTAGTTTAAACCAACCTTGCAGTCCAATGCAATATCCCATAGTGGCACACCAGGCGAAGGACCTTCAATGAGATGGACTGATGCAGTGGCTTCAATAATAGAATGAAATATAGCAATGATTGTGAGGTTAATGCAGAAACATACAAAACAATCTCGATGGCACCAAACAGCAAATCAACAGTGGAACTGATTAGAGGTTGTTAGTTAGAAATGAAGTTCACATCATGGAAAATAAATCTAAATTAAGAGAAAATATAAATACAGTAACTTTTCTTTTTAAGAATTACATTTCCTAAATATTTTTTTACATTTCAATAATCATGTATATTACTTAGATTCATCATTATTTGTAAATAGGGCAACTTAGATGTTATAGGAGGATATTTTATTTGTCAATATTAATATTAAATGATACCATGAAAGAAATCCTGCCCAGGCCAGTGAGAGTGATCTGGTCCTTAGGCCTAGGTATAGAACATGTCATTGGGAGCCCAGGACAAATCTATAGATATAATTCTTGAAGCTCTTCAGGTATCTGGGACCCCTGTGAGTGGGTTAGTAGATCAGAGAAGAAACTGGAATCAAGACCCATGCAGTCCCTACTCTGAGTTCATGGTGCTCTGCCTGGATGTTACTGCAAACCCTGGTTGATCCTATCAAAGGATAAAAGGAATTTTTGAGAAATGTACTCTAAAGCAGTGGACACGAGATAGGGTGGAGTGACAAACGTGAGACCCAGGGAAGTCTCTCTCTTGCTTGGTCCTGTGAAAGGTAGTGGAAATTTTGAGGATTATTTAGGAGCATATAACCTAAAATAGGAGTCCTGGTGTGGCACTGTGGGTTAATGCGTCAGACTGCAAAGTCGTTTGAACTGCAAGGTCAGTGGTTCAAGTTCACCAGGTGCTCCTCAGAAATCCTATACAAGGTCACTATGGGTTGGAACTGACTCGATGGCACTTCACAAAAACAACAACAACAAAAAAAAAACCTAAAACAAGACAATGAGCATCAATAATTCCTTAACTTTGTTTGAATTCTTGGGAAAGAGATTTGTCTTCAACTGAAATTGTCAACTTTTGTGCCCCTAAGCTTGTAAATCCCTGTGCCCTTCTTTGCTGTCACTGGAATAAATATAATAGAGAAAGAAGTCATCAAAGTAGAAAACTAGACTGAAAGAGAGGAGAAAGAAAAAGAAAAAAAAAAAAATTCCTGAAGACAATGGTTAAAGAACTGGATTCAGCTATGTCTGTAAGCAAATTTGTTCTGGAAAATTTCAGGTATATAAACGAGAAACATAGGACATATTCATTAAACAGCTATTGAATTAATCAATTAACCAATGGCATTGTTCAGGCTCTTTGGATTCTATTATAATTAAAAATGTTTGAGGCTAATAATGTGATAATAAGTATTATTCATTGATGTCATTATAATAATAAACAACAATAATAAATGTTCAGGCTTCTTCAGCTCCCATTTAATTATGCTGTATTTAAAATTTAAATCTTTCTCAGCAAATCTTGCTTTCCCCCTGTTATAATATTAATATTTTGATAATATCAAAGGATGTGAATACAGATAAATTTTAAAGAGCAGATATTTACAAAGTAACTAACAGTGGGGAACATGAGTTCTTTAGTCTGAGACCTTCTGAAGTTGGGAATCCATCAAAATAAGTCTTAATAAAAGACTGTTTCTAACAACAACCAAAAAACCCCACAAATTTAATGCAAAAACATTTGTACTGTAGCAGGTAGAACATTTTTGCAGTCACATGAGCCAAGCTGCATTTATTGTGATTAGAGGAAAACTAATACATGTCTAATGTTTATTAAATTAAGTCTGGAATTGCTATACTATACTAACACTTTTGCTGTCTTTACAATGACAAATTTAGTTGGTCTGCAATATCAATGAACTGCTTTATAATAATGTTGACCTTCTTTCAAATTTACTTGATCAAGCAATCATACAAAGGCCAAAATAAATGAAGAAGGAAGAGCAAGTGGAGAAAGAAGAAGAAGAGGAAGGAGGATAAAGAAGAGAGAATAAGAGGAGGAGTAAGAAGACTAAAGTAGAAGGGAAAATGTTTTAGGGAATTTGAGCACTGAATGAAACAAAGATGGTTTAGATGTCCAGAAAAAATCAAGAAAGTTGGATATAAAGAACAATGAGTCTCTTTTTTTATTTGATTATTCAAGATTATCTCTGACTTTGAAGTTTGAATTTAATTCTCAACTAATTTGGTAAGAAAATAAGCTTGTGAGGAGGAAATAATAACAGAAGCATTATCATAAATCCAGCCTTAGATTAATAGAATAGAATTGGGAGTAGAGGAATAAACCCCTACATTTATGGTCAATTGCTTTTCAACTAGGGATCCCTGATGTTACAATAGCTAACCCATTGGCTGCTAACCAAAAAGTTGGTAATTTGAATGCATCCAATGTCTCTGTAGAAGAAACACTTGACAAGCTGCTTCTGTAAGGATTACAGACAAGAAAAACCTATGGGGGGCAGTTCTACCCTGTTACATGGGGTTATTATGAATCAGAATCAACTCAACAACAGAAATTTTATGTCCATAATGTCAAAACAATTCAATGGAGAAAGAGCAGTATGGGACTACTGGATATTTAAATGCAAAAGGATGATGTTGGACCTCTATCTCAGAGCATACAAAATTAAAAACAAAAACTCAAAATGGATAATGGACATAAATTTAAAAGCTAAATTGTTAAACTCTTAGAAATAAATATAGAATAAATCTTTGTGAATTTAGGTTAAGCAACATGTGGTACCATGAATTTACCTGATCTGGCTCTTTTATGCATAGTCTTCATTTGTAACTTCTACCAAATGATAAAGTGTGATCATGTAAATGGGAGTTTCCAATGGACCATTTCAGAGCAGGAACAGAAGAGACCAAGGCTATCAAGAAAGAAGAATCACAAGCAAACTGTGCCCTTTAGACCCTGAGATTCCCGTATGGAGAAACAGACGTGGCAGAGACAACAGAGGCAACAGCACAGAGAAGCAGAGTACTGGGCTTCCTGGCACACAGAACAAAAAAAAGCTGAGTGTCTTCAGGCAAGAGACTGACTTGTAGAATTGAGTGCCCTGTGGACAATTATCAGCAGTGCTAAAGGAACTTGTAACACTTGTCTGGTGTGGCACTGCAGGTTAATGTGCTGGAATGCAAAGTTGGTTTGTGCTGCAAGGTTGGTGGTTCAAGCTCACCAATCACTCCTCAGAAACCCAGTGTTGGGTTTCTGCTATGAGTTGGAACCATCTTGAGAGCACTAACAACAACAATAATAACAAACACTTGTCTGAACAGGGAAGAGGCTAAGGAACCATGTGTCTGAGAGGCCAAGGATAAGAGAGTTGTGTGCCTGTGGTACAACTTGGGAGAGTTGCTCCTCATTAGAGAACGGGTGTATCTTGAGTTGTTTCTGATGCTTAACTTCCCTAATAAACTCCATAATTGTAAGTATTGTTTGTCATTTCTAAGTGGCTATTGAAATGGATTATGGAACACAGAAGAAAAGTAGAATGCTGTGGAAGGGATGATTGGTGTCCGAATAGGGCAAAAAAGTTTGGTGGGTGGAAGCAAATCTACCTTTCACCACATAGGAATTAGCCTTGTGCTGGTGATTCTCCCCCTTCCCCCTTATGAAGCTACAGGAAGTCTGACATCACCTCTACTTCATTTTTGCACAATGATTTCTTAGATGTGCCATCCAAAGCAAAAATAACCACAAAGAAACAAAAGAGATAAATTGGAATTAATTAAAATTCAAAACATTTATGTTTTGAAGGACACCATGAGGAAAGTGAAAAATAACCCTAAGGCAAGAACTAGATGGTGGCCAGCTACTAATAGCAACTGTTCTGAAAGGAATCAAATTAGAAAGTCCTGGATAGAGTGTGAGACAAATGTGAAACAAAACTTGAAATTCAAAAACAAACAAAAAAATAAGCAGGTTGATTTGCTGGACAGAGACTAGTAGGACTCATGGAACCTTAACCCTTAGTCACTCTTCAGGGCTGGAAATGAACTTATTCCCATGGCTCAGTTGTCAGCCAAACGATAGGTCTGCATTGTTGTTGTTAAGTCTCACTGAGTTGGTTTTGATTCATGGTGACCCTGTATAGAATTTCTGAGGAGCTGCTTATTGGTGTGAACTGCAGTTAGCAATCAGTGCTTTTCCTACAGTGCCACACCAGGACTAAAACAGTAATACAATCGAGACATGCATACCTTGGAAAAGTGAACCATTTGAGATCAAAAGGACAGCATTTACCAAAGGACAAAGTGCAGAAGGTCTAGGAAAGAAAGGAATGGAAACAGGAAATCCAAGAAGGACATGGGTTAAGTGATGTTGCATTGTGGGGATTACAATCAATGCAATGAAACAAAAATCTGTACAAGTTGTTGAATGGAAAACTGATTTGCTTTGTAAACCACTCAATTCACAATTATAAAATGAAATAGAAATTGAAAAGGCAACTCATAAAATGGGAGAAAATATTAGTAAATCATATACCAGATAGGGATTCATAACAAGAATATATGAAGAACTTTTATAACTAAGCAATAAAAAAAGGCAAATATTCCAGTTAAAAAATGGGCAACAAATTTGAATAAGTATTTCTTCAAAGTACAAAAGGCCAAAAGATATGTGAAAAGATGCTCTTTTGAGAAACACAGATCAAAACTACAATGACATACCTCTTCACCCCCAATTGACAGCCCATAAATAAAAAGACAATATTAAGTGTTAACAAGGTTGTAGAAAAATTGAAGCCTTCATACATGACTGGTGGTGGTGGTGCTGATGTGCCGTGGAGTCGGTTCCAACTCACAGATATCCTGTATAGGGCTTCCGAGGCTGTAGATCTTTATTGGAGCAGAAAGCCTCATCTTCCTCCCACAGAATAGCTAGTAGTTTTGAACTGCTTACCTTGCGGTTTGCAGCCTAATTCGTAACCACTACACTGTAGGATTAATAAAATTGTCTCGTTACTTTGGAAAACTGTTTCCAAGTTCCTCAAAATTTTGATATTGCGTTAACTCTAATACAGTAATTCCATTGATAACTATGTGCACAAAAGAATTGAAAACATACACTTACACAAAAATGTGTATACAAATATTCATACAAGAATTATTTATAATAGCCAAAGAAAGGAAACAACCCAAATGTTCATGAATTGATGAATGGGTAAGTAAAATAAAATGGAGCATTATTCAGGAAACAAAAGATATTGATACATGTTACAAAATAGATACACCTTAAAAATATTGTGCTAAGTGAAATAATGCCATCATATTGTATGATCACATTTCTAGAAAGTTCAGAGTAGGCAAATCTATAGAGGGGGAAGATATGTTGTTACCAGCAACTGGGGGAAAGTGGAACTGGGCTGTGATTACTAATGAGCATGGGGTTTCTTCACTGGGTGGTTAAAATATCATAGATGTGGTGATGCGGCACTCTCTGTATCTATTAAACTGTACCTTTTAATTTATTTATTTGTTTTTTATTTGCTATTTTTTACAAGTTTTTATTGTGCATTGAGTGATAGTTTACATGGGAGAAGCTTTACATTCATCCTATCCTGTTGCGTTTCATTACAATGATTACAATCCCCTCCATGCATCATCATTCAACAGCATTTGCTACAATTCCCTCTGGGGTTTTTCTTGTTTGTTTGTTTTGTTTTGGATGTACACCGAAGCACTCAGGAATATATAAGCGTTCAAACAACCAAAGGGTATACCTTGCAAACCTGCCCCGTGGCCTCCGCCAGCACACAATCCCTCTCCCTCCTTGAGTTCAGAGTTCCCAGCTACTCCAGCTCTCAAAGTCATTGTCTCTGCCTGCATCTCTGGCCATCGCTTCTTCTCTGGATAGGGTCCCGCACTCTGCTCTTCTCCTTGATGGTCCCAGGGTCCTCCGCTCCTAGACTGCAAGATCAATCGCTCCCTTCCTTTTGTTACAAAACAACTGTATACCTTTACATTTCCAATATCCACAATCAGTCCTGATAGCAATTATTCAGTATTGAACCACAAGAGTCTTATCCATTCAGTGGAAAGTCTACCTTCCCCCAAACCCTCTGAAACTAGGCTCCGTCTTGAAAGCTTGTAAACCAGTCACATTGTTCCTTTGTTGTTGTTGTTAGGTGCCATCGAATCGGTACTAACTCATAGTGACCCTATGCACAACAGAACAAAACGCTGCCGGATCCTGGACCAACCTCACAATTGTTCCATTGTTGTTGTTGTTGTTGTCAGGTGCCATCGAGTCGGAACCGACTCATAGCGACCCCATGCACAGCAGAACGAAACAATGTTCGATCCTGGGCCAACCTCACCACCGCTGCCACCCCCGAGTCCATCAATGATGCCACCTGGCCGATCCATCTCGTTGGAGGTCTTCCTCTTTTTCTCTGACCCTCCACCCTACCCAGCATGACATCCTTCTCCAACGATTGTTTCCTCCAGACTACATGTCCAAAGTAGGAGAGACGAAGCTTAGCCATCCTGGCCTCCAAGGAGTACTCTGGCTGCACTTCTTCCAAAGCAGATCTATTGGTTCTTTTGGCAGTCCATGGCACCCTCAGTATTCTCCTCCAACACCACAACTCAAAGGCATCAATTCTTCTACGATCCTCTTTATTCACTGTCCAGCTTTCGCATCCATATGAGGCTATTGAAAACACAATGGCCTGGGTCAGGCGCACCCTAGTCCTCAAGCTGACATCTCTGTTCCATTGTAGCACACGCCATTTTGGGTAGCCAATGTCTCAGTTGCACATTCCTATAAACCCTGTGTACAGAGGAGGTGGGCATGATCTTGCTGTAAAGATTCGTTCCCTCTTTTAAGCTAGTACATCCATAGGTATAGGTCAAGTCCATCAGATTGTAGAGGATTACACCTTTTTTCCCTCTTTTTATTCCTCTAGTTGAGTTCTGATCATCCAGCCTAAACTGTACCTTTTTAAAAGGAGAATTTTATATAAGCTGTAGCGTAGTGGTTATGAATCGGGCTGCAAGCCTCAAGGTCAGCAGTTCAAAACTACCATCTGCCTCACGGGAGAAAGATGAGGCTTTCTGTTCCCATAAAGATTTACAGCCTCCGAAACCCTGTACAGAGTCGCTATGATTGGGAACGGACTCCACGGCACATAACCACCAACATAGGTAGCATAGTGGTTACGATCGGGCTGCTAACTTCAAGTTCGGCAGTTCAAAACTATCAGCCATTCTGCGGGAGAAAGATGAGGATTTCTGCTCCTGTAAAGATTTACAGCCTCGGAAACCCTGTGCAGGGTCACTGTGAGTCAGAACCGACTCCACGATAGTTAACAACAGCAACAACATACTCAATATAGCTATTTTTAAACAAAAATCTAGGGAAATGTTTAAAACCAAAACATTGAGAAACATCTCTGGCTATGGAATAATGCCTAATTTCCAACTTAATAATATATATAATAAGCACTGGACTGAGAGCCACACGGTTCATAGTTCAAGCCTGCCAGCCGTCCATGGACCAAAAAGGAGGCTTTCTGTCTTTTAAAGATTTGAAGCCTCAGAAACCTTATATAGGGTCACTAGGGACTTCACCACCACTACCACAACTTGTATAAAATGAATTGATTATATGACTGGGTGGAAAAAGTAAGTTTGCATCCAGGAGTATAATTTGGATTTGTCTATTATGTTTGATTTTTTACTGAAATCTGACCCAATCTTTGAGCAATATATTCCTCTAATTAAAGTTTTCTTGCCTGTCTTTCGATTTTGATATGTATTATTAACTCATTGAAATAATAACAATTTCAAACAAGTGATTTAAAATGTCAACACATCCTTTTATATAACATTTGAAATTTAGGACAATACTTACCACCACTCATCTGTGAGTTTGTTTTACTGTGTGTGGTCATTGTGTGGTGACTTGTGGGTGGCTGTGATTCTAGAAGCTATGCCACCAGTATTTTAAATACCAGTAGGGGCATCCATAGTGGCTAAGCTTCAGCAGAGCTTCCAGACTAAGATAGACTAGGAAAAGGAGAGGAGGACCACTTCTGAAATGTTTTTCATTGAAAGCCTTATGAAGAGCAGCAGAACAGTTTTGGTTACAATGCCAAAAGGTGAGACCCTTAGGTAGAAAAGCACCCAAAATAGAACTGAGGAAGAGCTGCATCCTCAAAGTGGAGTTGATGACAGGAATGGAATAAAGCTTTTGAGACATTCGTTTGCTGATGGGGTAAAACTCAAAATGAGAAGAAATATCTGCAAACATCCATTAATAATTAGAATGTGAAATAGATGAAATTTGAACTTAGGAAAATAGAAAGTCATCAAAAATAAAACAGAATGCATAAAGATCAATTTTCTAGGTATTAGTGACTAAAATGGACTGGTAGTGACCATTTTTAATCAAGTAATAATATAGTTTACTATGCCAAGGACAACAAATTGAAAAGGAATGACATCACATTCACTGTCATAAAAGAGCATTTCAAGATGTATCTTAAAGTACAATGCTGTCTGTGATAAGATAATATCCATATGTCTACAAGGAATATTGGAGAGCATAGCGACTCCATAGGATAAGGATTGAACTATGGATGTCATGCTGGGTAAGGTGGAAGTTCAGAGAAAAAGAGGAAGACCCCTAATGAGATGGATTGGCCAGGTGGCATCATTGATGGACTCAAGTGTGGCAGCGGTAGTGAGGTTGGCCCAGGATTGGACATTGTTTCGTTCTGCTGTGCATGGGTCACTCTGAGTCGGTTCCAACTTGATGGCACCTGACAACAACAACAATGAAACCCAGGGTCAGTGGTTTGAACCCAAAAGCTGCTCAATGGAGAAGAATGAGGCTTTCTGCTCCTGCAAAGATTTTTTTTTTTTTAAAAAAAGGCTCAGAAACCCAATAGAACTTAACAACAACCATAAGAAGGAAGACCATTTAATATTCAAATTTACCCACTAACCACTCAAGCTAGTAATACTTCCTTTTGCTCAGATCAACCATTAACACACATAGAAACAACAGTCAGTAAATCAATGTATTGCATTAGGCAAATCTGCTGCACAAGACCTCTTTATGCTGTTCAAGACTAAAGACGTCAGTTTGAGGACCCAAGCCATGCTATTTTCAGTAACTATGTAAGCAAATTGGATAGTGAATAAGGAAGATTGTGGAAGAATTGATGCGTTTGAGTTATGGTGTTGGCAAAGAATATTAAACATGCGATGGACTGCCAAAAAAACAAACACATTTGTGCTGGAAGCCAGGATGGGCAGACTTCACCTCTAATGTTGTTGTTGTAGTTAAGTGCAGTAGAGCAAATGTAGTCTGAGAAGCTGGATTATATGAAGAAAAACATATCAACAGGATTGGAGGAAGACTCATTAACAACATGAGATATGCAGATAAAACACCACTGCTTAAAAAAGTGAAGAAGATTTAAAATACTCACAGATGAAGTTAGAAGACCAGTCTTCAGTTTGGGTTCTATTTTAATATAAAAAAAATAAAAATCCTCACAATTGGACCCATAAATAGAATCTGATCTAAATGGAGAAAAAAATTAAAATTCTTAAAGCCTTCATTTTGCTTAGATACATAGTCAGTACATATGGAAACAGCAGCCAAGAAATCAAATGACATATGTTGTTGTTTTTGTTAAGTGCTGTTGAGTAGGTTCCTACCCATAATGACCCTGTATAGAGTTTCTGAGGAACAGCAGGTAAACTTGAACCACTGACTTTGCAGTTCAAACTGACTTTGCAGTCCAGTGCATTAACCCACAAAGTCACATCAGGAATCCAAATTATATACAGCATTAGGCAAATCTGTTGCAAAAGATCCTTTATTTATTTTACTTTTTAAAAATGTTTTATTGTGAATTATGTGATAGTTTACATGGGAGAACATTAGCTTTACATTCATCCTATTGTATATTGTTTCATTGCCATGATTACAATCCCCTCCATGCGTCATCAACCAACCAAAGGGTATACCCTGCAAGCCTCCCCCTCTGGTCATCAGCACACAGCCCCTCTCCCTCTCTGGGTCTAAAGTCCCCAGCAGCTCCATCTCTCCACGTCATAGTCTCTGCCTCCATCTCTGGTGTCACTGCTTCTCTGGGTAGGGTCCCGCTCTCCCCTCTTCTCCCTTAATGGTCCCAGGGACCTATGCTCCTAGACTGCAAAGTCAATCACTCCCCTCCTTTGCTACAAAACATCTACCTTTACATTTCCAACCCACACAGTCAATCCTGATAACAATTATTCACTGTTGTATCACTAGCGACCTATCTGCATCTCCTTTCATCAGCCCAGTCCAGACAGATTGGATACTACTCAGTGGAGATTCTACCTTGCTCCATGCCCTCTGGATCTAGGCTCCCTCTTGCAAGCTTGCAAGCTTATAAGCTTGTAAGCCAGTCGCTTCTTGCCTTTGTAGCTCTCCCATTTTGGGTAGCCAATGTTCAATTTGCCCATCTCTGTCTACTCTGTGTATGGAGGGGTGGGAATGATCCTTGCTGTAAAGATTTATTCCCTTTTTTGAGCTACTGCATCCATAGGTGTAGGTCAAGTTCATCAAATTGTATCAGATTAATCTTTTTTTTCCCTCTTCTTTCTTCTTCTAGTTGAGCTCTGATCATCCAGTCATTGAAGCCAGGTCAAGTGGGTATTATCTGCAAGTGTGGGTGTTCTTGTGGATGCTTCACTCTCCATTCTAGTCCTCTGTGGCTATGTCACTGACTCTGGGCCCAAGAGTCCCCAGGTCTTGCCACACTGCTGGCCAACCATGTCTCCACCTGGGTTCACAGGAGTCTATTGAACGTTGTAGGGCTTAGCTCACAACTTCATTGCTATTTTTCCCTCACTTCCCCTTATCAGTGACAAACATGGACATCAATCAGAGTGTTTATTCCCATTGAGTCTTAGTCATGGAAGGGGTTTTGCTCTGAGGGGACCCGACCACTTTCCTTGATGTCTCCTAGGTGAGCAACTTGCTTGTTCTTATAGTAATCAGTTGGGCTGCCTATATTGTTTTGTATTTTTCCTGCCAGTCTTTCTTTCAAGAAATATCTTCTGTAAAAGATCTCTTTATTGTATTAAAGAACTAAGATGTCACTTTGCCATGCATGTGAGAGTTGGGGAATGAATAGGAAGACTTTAGAAGAATGGATGCATTGAATTATGGCATTCGTGAAGAATACTGAAAGTACCATGGACTTCCAGAAGAACAAAGAAATCTATTTTGGAAGACGTACAACAAGATGGTACTTTGAAGTGATGGAGAAACTTTGTCTCATGTACTTTGGACATATTGTCAGGAGGGACTGTCCATGGATAAGGACATCATGCTTAGGAAAGTGAAGGTGTAATGAAAAAGAGGAAAACCTCCAATGCAATGGATTGCCACAGTGGCAACAATAATGGGCTCAAACATGAAAATAGTTGTGAGGATGGCATGGGACCAGGCAGTATTTTGTTCTGTTGTACACAGGGTTGCTATGAATTGGAACCTATTCAAAGTTACCTAACAACAGCACAGTAACAACTTATTACATAAATACAATTTCATTTTAATAAAGTCAGTAAAGAAATTCTGAGAATCCAAACAAATGCATTGGTTGGCAACATAAATATATATATTTTTTACTGATTTTTTAATTTTCCTACCAGATAAGAAGAAAAAGAGCATAGCATAGTAAGTTATACATTGGATTATTAGCTGAAAGGTCAGCAGTTCTAATCTACCAGCTGCTTTGTGGAAGAAAGATGATTCTGTTTACTCCCATAAAAATTTACAGCTTTGGAAACCCCATAAGGGTTGCTGTGAGTCAGAAACAACTCCACGACACATCGCCAACATCACCATGTTGTTGTTGTTAAGTGCTGTTCAGTTGTTTTTGACCCATAGCAATCCGGTATAGGGTTTCCAAGGAGTGGTTGGTGAGCTTGAACTGCCAACCTGGCAGTTCAAACTGAGCTTGCAGTGCAGTGCATTTACCCACAGTGTCATACCACCACACCAGATTAAAAAAATTAAAAATCTATTTACTTGAAAGCTCATCCATGAGTTTTATTTGGTTTGATTACAATGGTAACTAATATCCTAACTAAACCTTATTAATTATGCAAGAGGACTATAGAATTCAATTTAGGTTAAAAAAAAACATTCTATCATTGTCAGCTGGAAATATGTTTCAGGGAATAGCAATTTATTTGACTAATGAATTGTAAAATGAAACTCAGGTCAAATCAATACATTTACTGAATGTATTTCTACACTGGGCAGAGAGCTGAGACTCAGAGAAAATATTAAAAAGCATGAAATGAATTGATTTAAAATAAATATTTCTCTCTTCTTTGGGAGAAGTTTGTCAAACTTCCATTAATTCTTTAGGATCTATGCCCTCCTTTGTGAAGTCTTTCTTAATTTTCATAGGAGAGATGGTTGGGTAATATCACACCTTTGATTAATTTTTAATTTACTTTAAATATTTGTTTACATAGCTAGTTGCCTGTTTGGACCTTGAGTTTTACAAGAACAGCAGTCTTATCATTCATTCATGCATGTAACAAATGTATATGAAGTACCTTCAAGTTGGCCCCTCACTCACTAACTGCAATTTTTATGGAACCAGATTGTCAGACCTATCTACCACAGAGCCACTGGATGAATTTGAACCATGGAGTTTTCATTTAGCACTAATCACAAACCTTCTGCAATAGTCTAGGCTCCTTTTTGTTAGCAGTCAATCACAAACCATTGGCAACTGCCAGGAATTCCTGATACAACACTGTAGGAGAAGCACTAGACTGTGTGGTTCAAGCCACCCAGTCACTCCTTAGAAAAACTATACATGGTTGTTATGAGTCAGAACCAACTCAATAGCTCTTAACAACAAGAAGCTTCTCACGACAGCAAAAGAAAAAAGGTGGGGGGAGGTGAATGAAGCTTTGGGCACCACCTGGAAACTTTCAGTTGAATGGTACAAAAAAGTATACAGTTAAAGTCAGGCCATCAATTTAGTAATTGCATCTCAGATATGCAAAGAATAAGTAACTTCTGTATCTTCAAACAAACTCTCAATATAAAATAAAGGTCTCTCAATTGCATTCAATATAAGTTATCATTTTGACTCGTTTCAGAATCTTTGGTATAAAAGTCAGGCTTCTAGACTTTCCTCTTCTCTTCCTGCTCTAATTCCAGATGATTTCTGAGAATATCAGAGTGTAAAGGAAACTTCTACAAACAGAAAAAAAAAACTTGGGTGTGGGAAACAGATTGAGTCATATGAATTCTTGCTGGTTTTCTGTGGACTGTGGAGTCTTACCTAGCTCTGACTAGTGTCCATTCAGATGTGGCTATTTCTCTGAGGTATGGTCTTTTGAGACATTTACTGTCAGCCTTAGAGATAATTGCTGTTAATATTTTGGGTAATTCCTTTCAGAATTTCACAATATATATATATATATATTTATATATGGACTCCTGGTGTGGTGCTGTAGGATCAGCAATGGACTGTGAACCACAAGTTCAGCAGTTCAAAACAACCAGCTATTCCTCAGAAACCCTATACAGAGTCGTTGTAAGTCAGAATCCACTTGATGACAACAAAAACAACAAAAATATTTACATATACAAAGAAAGAGACACATAGAGAGATATTCTGCACATAATTCTTTTCCATTAATTGCTTTCATATAATAATATATTTGTCTATGTCTTTCATCTCTAACACCATCAGTTCTATCTTTTATTCTTTAATATTCTATTTTTTTCATTTTTTCTTGTTGTTCATAACATTGTATGGCATAGTTGTATTATGTAGTCCAGTGCTGCTTGTCCTATAACATCAGCAGAGCTTGCATTGTAAATGAATATATTGATGTTAAGTGCTGTCAAGTCATTACTGACCCATAGTGATCCAAATCTGTAGTCCAATACATTAACCCACAGCATCACACCAGGACTGTATATATTTTGTTTATATATATTACTGTCTTTAAATGCTATTAAGTTGTTTCTGACTCATAGAGACCTTGTATAGAGTTTCCAATGAGTGGCTGGTGGAGTTGAACTGCCAAACTTGTGGTTTGCAGTCCAGTGCTTATCCTACAATACTACACCAGGTCTTTATATATGTTGTTGCTTTTAAGTGCCATAGAGTCAGCTCTGACTCATAGCGACTCTATATACAGTTTCCCAGGAGCAATAGGTGCATTTGAACTGTGAACCTTGAGGTTAGCAGTTCAGTGCTTATCCTACAGGGTCACACCAGGATTCCTGCTTCCATGAAGCAGAACTATCAGATCAGTAGATTACATTTTCACTTATGAAATTTAAAAGAATATATACATATA
>NW_006408627.1:10553000-10555580 GCF_000296735.1 Chrysochloris asiatica
GTGAGATGGATTGGCAAAATGGCAGCATCAATGGGCTCAAGAGGTTGGCCCAGGACTGGGCATTGTTTCGTTCTGTTGTACATAGGGTTGCTATGAGTTGGTACTGACTCGATGGCACCTAACAACAACAACAATACCACTCATTTGGTATTTAACACATTCTAGTCCTGGTGTGGTGTTGAGGTCTAATTCGTCAGACTGCAAGTCATTTAAACTGCAAGGTCAGTGGTTCAAGCTCACCAGGTGCTCCTTGGAAACCCTATACAAAATCACTATGGGTCAGAACTGACTCAACAGCACTTAACAACAACAACTACCACAACAACAAAGGTTATTTGGCCTCAAGGTCATTAATTTTAAAAACAGATACTGAGGATTGAAAAGGGGATCACAGTAAACTGTAGATAAGTACATAGATAGCACCATGTAATTAAATTCAAAATTTAGCAAGTTTATGTACAACATAACAAAACATGGTCCTGTCTTTCTTCCTCCTCATGATTGTCAACATGTTTGAAACCATTGTTGCAGTTACTGTGACAATCCATCTCTCTGAGAGTCTCCCTTGCTGATCTTCTACTTCACACCATGATTTCCTTTTCCATCTAGTTCCCTCTTGATGCTGTGTACAAAATAAGGGAGCAATATTCTTTTATAATCCACACAATTGACATTGGGAGTCCTCATGTGGTGCTGTGGGTTAATGTGCTGGGCCACAAGTTCAGTTCAAATTTAATCAGTCATTCCTCGGAAACCCTACACAGGATCACTATGAGTCACAACTGACATGTCAGCACCTAACAACAACAACTTTATTGTTGTTACAAGCCACTGAGTTGATTTCAATGCACAGCAACCATGTATTGGCTTCCAAGGCTGTGCATCTTTATGTGGGATCAGACAGCCTCATCTTTCTTCCATGGCTTGAATTGCTGAATTTTGGTTTGCAGACCAGTGCTTATCATACAGAGCCACCACACTCCTGGAAGTACATTGTTGTTGTTGTTAAGTGCAATCGAGTTGATCCGAACCCATAGCGACCCTATATAGGGTTTCCAAGGCACAACTGGTGAGCTTGAACCGCCAACCTTGAAGTTCAAACTGCTTTGCCATCTGGTGCGTTAATCCACAGCGCCACTCAGGATTCTGGAAGTATAATACCTGACCTTTATTCCTAGTTTATCTTAGTCTGGAAGTTCCACTGAAACCTGTCCACCATGTATGACCCTGCTGGTATTTGAAATAATGGTTGCACAGCTACCGGCATCATGTTTTGGTTGCTGTTAAGTGCCGTCAAGTTGGTTCCGACCCATAGGAACCCTACATAGGGTTTTTGAGGAGAAGCTGGTGAGCTTGAACTGTCAACCTTGAGTTCAAATTGCTTTGCAGTCTGATGCACTAACCCACAGTGCCACACCAGGAATAGTAACATGCAAAACATGACATTGCAAGGAAGTGACAAACAGGTGGTAGCCAGTGGGGGAGAGAACTTCTTAATAGTTTAACATATAATGTTACATGAGACCTAAATTTTGTTCACTTCAATCATGTCTAAATTTTATAGTGTGGTGACACTGTGGGTTAATGCGCTGGATAGCAAAGCTGGTTTGAACTACAAGGTCAGTGGTTGAAGCTCACCAGTCACTCCTTGGAAACCCTACATGGGGTTGCTATGGGTCAGAAACGACTCAACAACAGAAAAAGGGATGGTTATGTACTATGGAGTCGGTTCCAACTCATAGTGGCCCTGTATAAGGTTTCCAAGGCTATAAATCTTTGCAGGAGCTGAAAGCCCATCGTTTGCCCATGGAACAATTGGTTGTTTTGAATTGTTGATCTTGAGGTTAGCAGACCAACTTGTAACCACTACGCTACCAGAGCATCCTACAGTGCTATTGTTGTTAAGTGCTGTCCAAGTCTCTGTCCATTGGATTATTATGAACATATTAAAAGAATGGTACTTTTTTGGAGAGGCACAATCAATAGGTGGAATATCTTTTCTAACTGAAAGTGAATGAGACTAGGTTGTAAAATGGTAAATGAAAGTCTCCTATTCTGAGGTTTTTTGGAATGATCCCATTTCATCACATGTTATAATAGTGAATGTATACTAGAGTACAATGTCTGCATATAGTTGTTGTTGTTGTTAGGTGCCATCGAGTTGGTACTGACTCATAGTGACCCTATGTACAACAGAATGAAACACTGCCTGGCCCTGGGCCAACCTCACTATTGTTGCCACACTTGAGCCCACTGTTGCTGCCAATTTGCCAATCCATCTCACTGGGGGTCTTCCTCTTTTTCTCTGACCCTCCACCCTACCAAACGTTATGTGCTTCTCCAGAGACTGGTCCCACCTGACAATATGTCCGAAGTATGAGAGATGAAGTTTGGCATCCTGGCCTCCAAGGATCACTCTGGCTGTACTTCTTCCAACACAGATCTGTTTGTTCTTTTGCCAACTCATGGCACTTTCAATATAGTACTCAGTAACAATTGTTTGAATAAGTATGGTGAAAGTATATAGCAGTCAAGAGATCAGCCGATGTATTGCATTGGGCAAATCTGCTGCACAGGAAC
>NW_006408627.1:10555680-10565994 GCF_000296735.1 Chrysochloris asiatica
GGATGTCATGCTGGGTAGGGGGGAGGGTCAGAGAAAAAGAGGAAGACCCCCAACGAGATGGATCAGCCAGGTGGCATCATTGATGGACTCAAGTGTGACAGTGGTAGTGAGGTTGGCCCAGGATCGGACATTGTTTCGTTCTGCTGTGCATGGGGTCACTATGAGTCGGTTCCGACTCGATGGCACCTGACAACGACAACAACAATCTTTATAATACAAAAATCAAATTCTTTGAATAGTACCCTGGAAGTCCTATTTGGTGTCTTTGTGGTCTTGAGGGAGGAGTACCTTTTTTTTTCTATTCAAAGGAGGAGTAATAGGTAAAATGCCACTGTATTTAATAACTTATCTCAAAGATATTTTCTTTCTTTTCTTGGTTCTCTTTATGTCTAAGGAGCCCTGATTGCAGTGGGTTACTCAACTGGCTGCTAACTGCAAGGTTAGCAGTTCGTATCTACCAGCTGCTTCCTAGGAGAAAGATGAGGCTTTTTGCTCTCATAAAGGTTTACAGCTTCGGAAACCTTATATAGGGTCACTATGAGTCAGAAATGACTCAGCGGCATATAAACACCACTTCCACTATCTTCAATATCTTATATTTCCTTACAACTAGATAATGAACAACAACAAAATAATAATTTTGAGCACCTACTTTGCAAGTATCCTATTCATGGGGATAGGTGATATCCATTGCTCAGCTTTCCCCTTTGGGTCTGACATAAAATTTCAGCAGAAAAATTCCAATTTAAAAATGCTGTTATATAGCTTATTATTTTTGTGACATAAACTGGGTTATTTTCTCAACAACCTAAAAAGAACTTTTTCTACAAAGGAAGATAATTAGCAATAGAGTTGCTATATTAATAAAAATTATGAGAAAAAATATTTGTTTAGATAGAACTGTGTTGAGCATATATTTATAAAATCCATTCATATTCATGTTTGGAAATAGTAAGTTTTTATGGTGAATCTTATGGTCCTTCATCATCTAAATATAAATAAGCATTTTAACTTATGATTAACAAGTCATTTCCAATTTAAAGTGGCCCTATTTATGCAGAACAAAATAAAATACTGCCTAGTCATGAACCATCCTGACAATTGTTGCTATGTTTGAGCCCATTGTTGCTGCCATTGGGTTAATCCATCTCATTGGGGGGTCTTAGTCTTTTTTATTGACCCTCACTTTACCAAGCATAATGTCTTTCTCCAAGGACTGATACATTCTGACAACATATCCAAAGTATGTGAAACAAAGATTCTCCATCATCTCTTCTAAGGAACATTATGGCTGCATTATGATTGTGCTTCTTCCAAGACAAATTTGTTTGTTCTTCTGGCAGTCTCTGGTACTCTCCATATTCTTCACCAACTCTATAATTCAAATAAAAAAATTCTTCTAAGTTATTGCTTATTTACTGTATAACTTTTACATGAATATGAAGCAATTAAAAATACCAGGGCTTGGGTCAGATATACTTTAGTCCTCAAAATGACATCTTTGACTTTGGACACTTTAAAGAGATCATTTGCAGAAGATTTGCCTAATGCAATATGACCTTGGATTTCTTGACTGCTGTGCTCATGAGTGTTCATTGTGGATCAAAGCAAAATGAAGTCTTTGAAAACTTTAATCTTTTCTCCATTTATAATGTTGTTATTTATTGGTCCAGTGGTGAGGATTTTTGTTTTGTTTACATTAAGGTACAATCCATACTGAAGGCTGTATGCTTTGATCTTCATCAGTAAGTAATTCAAGTCCTCTTCACTTCCAGCAAGTAAGATTCTGTCATCTGCTAATCTCAGGTGGTTAATAAATCTTTCTGTAATCCTGATGCCACATTCTTCTTCATATAATCCAATTTCTCAGATAATTTGCTCAGATTAAATATTTTTGGTGAGAGGTTAAAACACTGTTCCACACCTTTCCTGATTTTAAAACGTTCATTCTGTCATAACACCTGTCTCTTGCTCTGTGTACAAGTTCCTCAAGAGGACAACTAAGCATTCTAGAAGGTCCATGCTTCTCAAGCACTGTTATCTATAGTTTGTTATGATCCATACAGTCAACAGTAACAAAATATAACAAGCTTTTTTTCTGCTTTTCTTTTAGTTAAGATGCATCTGATGCCAGCTATGATATTCCTAGTTCCACACCCTCTCCTGAATTCAACTTGAAATTTGGACTGCTACCAATCAATGTACTGCTAAAACCATTTTTAAAAAATTATCTTCAGCAAAATTTTACATGCATGTGATATTAATGATATTGTTCAAAGATTACCGTATTATATTGGACCAACTTTCTTTGGACTGGGCACAAATTTGGATCTCTTTCAATTGGTTGGCCAAGTAGCTGTCTTCCAAATTTCTTGGCATAAAGGAATGAACACCACCAGAGCTGTATCAGTTTGTTGAAACATTTAAATTGGTATTCCATCAGTTCCTCGAGCCTTTTTCCCTGACAATGTCTTTAGTGCAATTTAGGCTTAGTCTTATACCTTTGATTCTTTATCATATGTTACCTCTTGAAATGGGTGAACACCGATCAATTCTTCTGGGACAGTGACTATGTGTATTTCTTATATCTTCTATTGATGCTTCCTGTGCCATTTAACATTTTGTCAATCGAATCCTTCAGCATTGCAACCTAAGTCTTGAATTTGTTCTCCAGCTCTTTCAGGTTGAAAAATGCTGAGCATGTTTCTCCATTTTGGTTTTCCAATTCCAGGTCTTTGAATATTTGATTATATGACTTTACTTTGTCTTCTTGAGCCTGCCTTTTGAAATGTTCTGTTCAGGTCTTTTACTTCATCATTTCTTCCAGTGGGTTTAGCTTCTCTGTTTTTAAGAACATGTTTCAGTGTCACTTCCTAAAGCCATTTAATTTTTTCTTGTTTCTTTCCTATTTTTCTAATAATCCTTTGCTTTTGTCCTGCATGATACTCTTGATATCATACTACAACTCTTCTGGTGTTCAGTCATTAGTGTCTAATACAACAAATCTGTTCTTGAGATGGTCTCTAAATTCAGGTGAGAGATATTCAAAATCATATGGGCTTGTTTTAATTTTCTTTTCAATAAAACATTTCTGTTTTAAGTTTCATCCTAAATTTGCATGTGAGTAATTGATGGTCTGTCGCATAGTTGGCCACTTGCCTTGCTTTGGTTGATGATATCGAACTTTTCCATCATTACTTCCAAGTTAATATGTCATTAACTTGATTCCTTTATATTTAAAATTAGGAAAGATGTGTGCCAGGGTTATATCCTTTCACCATACTCATTCAATCTGTATGCTGAGTAAATAATCCAAGAATCTAGGTTATATGCAGAAGTATGTGGAATCAGATTCATTGGAAGAAGATTCATTAAGAGCCTGCAATATGCAGATGATACAACCTTGTTTGCTGGAAGTGAAGAAGCTTTAAAATACTGATGAAAATCAATAACCACAGCCTTTAACATAGATTGCACTTGAATGAAAGGACAATGAAAATCTTCAAAATTGGACTAATAAACAACACTATGACAAATGGAGAAAAGATTAGCAACCATTAAGAAAATCTGTTACAAAAGATCTCTTTAAAATGTTAAAGATCAAAGATGTCACATTGATAACTAAGGTTCATCTGACCCAAGTCATGGCATTTTCAATTGCCTCATATGCATGTATAAGTTGGGCAATGAATAAAGAAAGTCTTGGAAGTATCAGTGCATTTGTATTGTATTGGAAAAGAATATGGAAAGTTCCAAAAACTGCCAGAAGAACAAACAAATCTATGCTGGAAGAAATATAACCAGAATGCTCCTAAGAAGTGAAGATGGTGAGACTTTGTCTAATGTTCTTTGGATATGTTGTCAGGAAGGACCAGTTTCTGGAGATGGACATCATTCTTGGTGTCTTAGACTTGGTTCTCTAGAAAAGTGAAGCCTGTGAAGCTAATGTATGTATATATAAACTGAAATTTATATCAAGGAAATGGCTCACACAGTTGTAGAAGTGGGCAAGTCCCAAGTCAGTTCATCAGATGAACCAAGACAGGCAGATCAGACAGTGATAGGTTGTTGTTGTTGTTAAGTGCCATCGAGTTGGTTCCGACCCATAGCGACCCTGTACAGGATTTCCAAGGGTGTAAATCTTTATGGGAGTAGAAAGCCTCATCTTTCTCCCACGGAGCAGCTGGTTGTTTCGAACCGCTGACCTTAAGGTTCGCAGCCCGATTCGTAACCACTACGCTACCAGAGAATGGCAGCTTGTTGATGGCTCTCAGGATTGGAAGACAACAAAGCAGGCCACTGGCTCAAGTTCTGATGATGAGCCAGATGCAGGTTCCAGACCCACAGAAAAGAAAATAAGCTTTGATCTAGTATCCAATATATGGGAAGCAAGTCACATGCCAAGGAAACTACTCATAATAGATCTCATCATGGAATTGACTACATTATATTAGGTCTCATCATGAGAGAGTACTAAGTTTTAACTGCCAAACTGTTGAGACTCTTGGCCCAGTCAAGTTGTCATAAAACCTTAACTATCACACTTGGTAAATAGAAAGCCATCAAAAAAGAGGAAGACCCCAACAAGATAGACTGATACAGTGTGGCTTCAACAATGAGCTTAAATGTAACAATTAATGTAAGGCTGGCACAGGACCAGGCTTTGTTTCATTCTGTTGTGTGTAGGGTCACAATACATTGAAACCCACTAGACGGCACCTAACAATAACAACAACAGGTTGTTGGCAGACAAGGAAGGTGAAAAGACATATAACTATAAGAGTTTCATGTTCAAGCCACTTGAAATCAAAAGGAAAGGGTTTACCCAAGAACAAAGTTTAAAAGGTTAGGAAAGAAAAAAACACCAGAGGAAGTGGGATAAGTGATGTCACAATGAGCAGATTGTAATCAGTGAGATGAAACAACATTTTTATGAATGAATTTTTTATTGTAAAGCTGATGGTTTGGCTTGTAAACCTTCATTCAATTCACTGTAAGAAGTTAAAAACAAAAGGAAGTCCAAGTTAGGTATGGTATAATTCTGTCTCTGTGTTGAACAGGTCAGTACAGCTATATATTAGCCTGGAAAACATACGATTAGTTAAGTGATTATATTGATTGACACATGTTATGTTGCATGCATATCATCATAGTTATCCATGCCAAGCTATGTGCTAGGTGCTAGGTCTATTACATCCATATGTCACCAAGTCCTCACAGAAACCTATGAAGTAGGTAGTATCACCATCCCATTTCACAAAGTTAGAGCAAACGGAAGTGTAAAGAGGATCATATTCAAAGTCACACTGCTACTATAGGACATATCCTGATAAGGTGATGCCAAAGATTCTGAAGGTGGTAAATTCCAAGCAAATTATGGTAGAATGAAAGTCTTTTTAATTCTACATTTTAAGATATTGAAATATGTATCTTGATCCCAATATTTCACAAAGACTGGTTTTTGTTTTGTTTTGTTTTTGTCTGTTTCAAGGTATCTTTCTTCAGGAAATATTTTTACTGGGCAAAGTCCATACAATGTGTTGTTTCTACTTTTAGTTCTTTAGAATATTTTACCAAAGTTGGCTTCATTACATTTTTCCCACAAGTGGAAATACTCTGCAGAGCAATTACAGAATCTCAAAACTAAATTTTTAACTCCAGTGGAGTTCTCATTATTTAACTTTTTAAATTCCTGCTTTCTATTTGTAGGGATACATGCTACTGTCTGTTTTAAAATTATTTTTCAATCATTTGTTGTTGTTGTGAGTTGTCATGGAGTTGATTCCAGCTTTTAGTGACCCTGTGAGTGCATAGTAGAACTTTGCTCCATAGAGTTTTTAAGGCTACGACTTTGCAGCCACAGATTGCTTGATCTGTCTTCTGAGGCACGTTTGGGTGGGTTTTAACTGTCAATGTTTTGTCTAGTAGTTGAGTCCTTAATCATTTGCAAATCATTACAATTCTCAAAAGTTTCAGTACTTGAAGGCTTCTTCTTTGGATATATTTATAAAACATTTTAATAAAAAGTTTTACTTTATTTTGTATAGAATATGAATATCAATATCATTGTAGGAGACTTCTATAATTATTCTATTATAGAATAGAATAATGTCCACAGACATTTTTACATTAAGACAATAGTGGGAGCAGGTTTAGTGTCAATGGAAATGAGAACCTGTACTTTTGATTGTAGAACCACAATTCTAAGTAATATCAGACGGATCACTTCCCAATATATTATTACCCTGGGATAATGTTCCTATCTTTTAGGTTCATCTTTGACTGGAAACACTCCATACTTTTGTTTTTTTAAAAACGTTGACCAGGTTCCTATCTGGATAGTTTCTGATCTCCCACTGCTTTAAACTTATAATGCCATTAGTTTGTGAGACAGTCTATCAAAATTGTACAATAGTTACCTAATTCAAAATTTGCCAGCTTGAATTTTCAGACAGTGCTCTACATTAGATAAATTGCCATTATTGACCCCTGTTGCATTTTTTTGCCATCTTGAGCAGAAATCTGTCAGGAACTGTATAGGACTGTATGAGAATATCTTTCATTTGTCAAAATTTGTTCTGAATTTACCAGATTCCAGTATTTTCTTAATTATGGCCTACAGAGAATAGTTGTTTGAATATGCCAATAATTTCAAAATTATTAACTATAAAGTATCTCTTTAAAAGATGTCAGCAAAACTGTATGATTAAAAATTATAAAAATAATAAAACAATCTTGAAAAAACATAGTTTTTAGAAAAACTCCAGTGGCATGGTATTAGAGACCAATAGCACTGAGAAATCTATTAAGGAACATGAATATGTCTCAAGAATATATATTCTGTTTTGATTATTTTTCATATTCACATAATATCAAAAACATTTTAATTCACTGTTTAATCAGTTAAGCCATTTGTAAATGTTAGAAAAAAATTAGTTTTGATGAGAATTATAAATAAAAGTTGTTGTTTTCTTTAACTCTCAGAAGTATCCTGATTTAAGTAACACATTATATAGTTGCTCTTAGTTTCAGGTAGGTTATACTCAGTCTGTCAGTAGATGGCAGTCAAGACAATGCTATTTGGGTACAGTTAAACTAGTGGGTAAAACAGTTCAGCGTGTGTGTACAACGCTGGAATTACTATGCTGTCATTTATTTGGGGAACATGGTGGCTCCATATGACAAGCACTGGACTATGAACCACAACGTCCATGGTTCAAGCCAGCCAGTCACACTGTGCGAGAAAGATGAGGCTTTCTGCTCCACAAAGATTTAAAAGCCTCAGAAACAGGGTCACTGTGAGTTAGAACCGACTCCATGGCACTTAACACCAGCTCATTTGTGGTCTTTTCATCAACTCACTGTAAACTTGTGCAGAACAGAAACTAAGGCACCTGATTCGTGTGGAATTTAAAAAAAAAATTAGTATTAGTTAGTTAGGTACCATTGCTTCAGATTTATTCAACTCAGCAATCCTACATCCAGCAGAACAAAACACTGCTAGGTTCTTACAATTGTTACCTTTGAACCCATTGTAGTTGCCAGTTGTGACAATCCTTCTTGTTGGGGGTTTTCCTCTTTTTTGCCAGCCCTCAATTTTACCAGGCATTGTGTCCTTTTCCAGGGACTGGTGCCCTCAGACATGATAACATGTCTGAAGTTTAGAAGTGTGAAATATCTCGTTCTTTTTCTCTGATGAACTTGTCCTAGTATCTATCTACAGGTTGTATGAGTCTAATCTAAGATTATGAACTAAAAAGAAAGTATGGTAATTTATTTTTACTGGTAAGCACAAATTAGTCAAAGAATATGATACATAATGAAAAAAAATAGTAATTAAATTAATAGACTAAGAATTCAAAGCTGTAGTTATTTAGGGTAATTACAGCCCCCCAACTTTAGAAAGCAACAACAAAAAAAAGGTTAGTTATTTCTAGGATTAGGATGAATAATAAATTCCAGGCAAAATCTTCAGTAGTATGAATATACTTATGATTTGCTGTTGAGTAATCAGCTGAATCTAATTAATTCTGAATATCTTTGTGCTTATATATTGCTGTTGTTGTTGTTAAGTGCCATCAACTCAGTTCCAACCCATAGTGACCCTATATAGGGTTTCCAAGGAGTAGCTGGTGAGCTTGAACTGCCAACCTTGCAGTTCAAATCAACTTGCAGTCTGACATATTAGCCCACACTGCCATACAGGACTCCACTTATATATTAGACATTTAAAATATCTTGTTTATATATTTTTATTCACATAACACAAAAATGATTACTTCAAATTTAAGAGATAATTAACCAAGGGCTTATTTGGAAGGTTGGTGAAAGGGACTAAGATTGAAGTCCCTTCCTTTCTTTCAGATTTTGTATATGCTGTTGTTTTCCCCTTCTCCCTTTAGACAATATGATATACATATTCCATCTTGATTTTATAGATAATCACTTCCAGGACTCTATAGGACAGAGCACAACTATTCTTCAGGGTTTTCAATATTGTAAATCTTATGGATGCAAACAGCATCATTTTTCTCGCTTGGAGTAGGTTGGGGTTAGCAGCCCACTGTCCAGTCCACTATGATACCAGGGTTCCTATGACCAGCTAGATATGTAACTGAATATACTAAAACATCTAGTGAGGAAGAGAAATCTAAAGAAATTTAAAACTGGCAATGAACATACTAAATAATTTTGTTGTTGTTAAGTGCCATTGAGTCAGTTCTGACTCCTAGTGACCCTGTATAGGGTTTCCAAGGAGCAACTGCTGAGTTTGAACTGCTAACCTTGTGGTTCAAACCAAACTTGCAGCCCAGTGTTTTTCCCTCAGTGCCACTCAGGGCAAAATAGTGTTTGTGTATAATTTGTAATTTTTAGAGGAAATGGGGAAACAGATGAAAGGATCCTTGATGGTGCAGTGCCTTAAACGTTGGACTGCTAACTGAAAAGTTGGTGGTTCGAGCCCACCAGCCTTTCAATTGGAGAAAGATGTGACACTCTGCTTTCATAAAACACTGTAGTCTAGGAAACCCTATTGGTCAGTTCTATTCTTTCTGTTAGGATCCTATGACTCAAATTATTTGACAGCAATGGGTTTGGGATTATGCTAAAATGATTTTTCAAAAGTGACAGTGTAAATTGAGCTACTATGAAAGATGTATGGCTGATTATTTGTCAAAAATCCTTAAGCCAGAACGAAATGAAGAGTATGGGAAGAATGAAATTGGGGAACCCAGGTGAGAGTAAATGGACTGTTAGGGGAAATGAATCTATCACCTACAACTGATTGGATAAAGTGTTCAGTGCTACACCAAGCACACTATGAGTGGATAGTGAGGTAAGTGACAAAAGAAGTGCAGAAAACAACTTTAGATGAAATTAAAAGGAAATTGGCTTGAGTCACAAATGTAAGAATACTTTTCTTCCATGATCTAGGGATCTGTATTTCCTGATCACCTCTTTCATACTCACTGTGTACCCAATAAGCAGACATCGGGCAGCTCAATGTTCAGTCATGTGTTCATAGCTTCCTGCCCCTATAATGACTAGGATCTTGAAGTTCAGGCTTCCCCAGACCACTAACACTTCCAATTTGAAAAGGAAAACCCTCCTCATAGTCAATTAAATGGGTTGCTTTCTCCTACAATTTTCCTGTAATTCTCCAAGCTGCAAGTATTTTTGCCTTCTTTTATTCCTAGAAGGCAAGATTACAGACGCATCAATGCATTTGAATTATGAAGAATATTGAAGTACAATGTATTGCCAGAAGAACAAACAAATCTATCTTAGAAGAAGCAGCCAGAAGGTTCCTTAGAAGCACAAATGGCAAGACTCATCTCTTGTACTTTGGGCATGTGCTCAGGAGGGACCAGTCACAAGAAAAAATATCATAACTGGTAAAATGGAGAATCAGTGAAAAAGAGGAAGACCCCCAACACAGTGGCTGTAACATGGGTCACTATGAATCAGAATTGAATGGATAGCACCTTGTTGTTGTTAGGTGCCATGTTCTGTTCCAACAATTGCATACAGAGTCCTCATGAGCACAATTAACTGTTCCAGAATATTCAGACTTTGCAATGTTGTCCATAGCTTGTCATGATCCACACAATCAAAAGCCTTTGCATAGTCAAAAAAGTACATGTAAACATCTTTCTGATATTCTCTGCTTTCAACCAAGATTCATAGGACTGCAGCAATGATATCCCTCATACCACATATGGCCTCTTCTGAATCTGGCTTGAACCTCTGGAAGTTCTCTGTCAATGTATGCTTGCATCCATTTCTGTATTACCTTTAGTAAAACTTTACTCACAT
>NW_006408627.1:10572574-10577653 GCF_000296735.1 Chrysochloris asiatica
TGAAGATCAAAGAGCACAGCTTTTGGTATGGATTGCATCTCAATATAAAGAAAACAAAAATCTTCACCACTGGACCAATCAACAACATTCTTATCAATGGAGAAAAGATTCAAGTTGTCAAGGACTTCATTCTTCTTGGATCAACTATCAACACTCATGGAAGCAGCAGTCAAGAAATCAAATGATATATTACATCAGGCAAATCTGCAGCACAAGACCTTTTTAAAGTTTTGAAAAGCAAAGATGTCAACTTGAGGACTAAGGTGCACCTGACCCAAGCCATGGTATTTTCAATAACCTCATATGCATGTGAAAGTTGGACAGTAAATAAGGAAGACCGTAGAAGAATTGATGCCTTTGAGTTATGGTGTTTGAGGAGGAAAGTGTCATGGGCTGCCCATAGAACCAATACATTCCTTTTGGAAGAAGTGCACACGCCAGAGTGCTCCTTGGAGGCCAAGATGGCCAAACTTCGTCTTTCATACTTCGGGCATATTGTCAGTAGGGACCAGTTGCTGGAGAAGGATATCATGTTTGGAAAGATGGAGGGTCAGAGAAAAAAAGGAAGACCCCCAGTGAGACAGATTGGCCAAGTGACACCATCAATGGGCTCAAGCTTGGCAGCAATAGTGAGGTTGGTCCAGGATCAGGCAGTGTTTCCTTCTGCTGTGCATAAAGTTGGCACCAACTCGATGGCACCTAACAACAACAACAATTATTTACTTTGTTCATTGTTGAATCATCACATATCTTTGAAAGAATTTTCATTTATTATCATAGCTATGATATGAAATACTTCAGTCTGAAATATGGTACAAAGTTGAATGACTAAGGTAGAACGTAATTAGGGAGTGCATATATAAATGATTTCTATTTTTGGTGCAGGAGTTGTGGTGTGGCTCTGTATGATATGCACTGGACTGCAAGGTTGGTTTCAACCATAAAGTAGGTGGTTCAAACTCACCAGCCAATCCTTGGAAATCCTATACTGGATTGCTATGAGTTGAAATCTAGTTGACGGCACTTAACAACAACAATAATTCTTGGTGCATACAAAACAATCCTGATTTTATATATATATATGATCAGAATGGGGCATGGGATGTCAAGGTGACAAACTTAGTAGCTGTCATTACTTTTAAAATTCAAGTTCATAGCCATATGTTACTCTTAACATAATACCATTTAAAATCAACCCTCAGAAATGTTGTTGTTATTGTTGGGTGCTATTGAATTTGTTGCAACTCATAGCATCCCTATGCACAGCAGAATGAAAGACTGCAATATTCCTCATCTACATCACAACCACTGCAAAATGTGAGCCCATTGTTACAGCTACTGAGTCACTCCATCTTGTGGAGGGTCTTTTTTTTTTTTCTTTTTCTTTTTCTGCTGACCAAGCATGTTGTCCTCAAGAAAGTTCTTGTTGTAGTTAAGTGTTGCTGAGTCTGTTCTGGCTCATAGAGACCTTATATAGGGTTTTCCGGGCCTTCAAATCTTTGCAGAAGCAGAAAACCTTATCTTTCTCCTGACTGGTAGAGTCAAACTTCTGACCAAGCATAATGTCCTTAAGAATGGTTACCTTTCAATATAAAAAAAAAAATACATTTTAGAATTATAAAAAAATATACTTTAATATTTTCCCTCATATTCGACAAGAATTTTAGCAAAATCTTCATGTTACAAATGAAAAATTTAAACTACCAAAAATTAAGATTTGCCAGCATAAACCAATATATCTGACTTTATAGTGCAATGAGTCCCTGGGTTGCACAGTTAAATGCTCATCTAATAACCAAAACATCAGTGGTTCAAAGCTACCCAGAGGTACCTTGGTAGAAAGGCTTGGTAATAATCAGCATCTGAAAGGTCTGAGTTGTAACATTTCTCAATAGAGCAGTTATCTGCAACACATAGGATTACCATGACTCAGAATCAACTTAGTGGCATTTTTTAAGTTTAGTGCAATGCATACAGAAATTATTTGAATATCCTTAAAATTATTATTTTGTACACAAGACTCTCTCTTATATAGAAGAGAAATATTAAATAAATTGCAGTCTTTTCTAGACAAAAATTAAATAAACTGAAATGACATCTACATATTCTCTCAGAATAGATAGTATTTCCACTGCATTTTCCCTTTTGCACAGTAGATGTCACCAAAAAGTTAAAGTTGTCTGAGTAATGGATGCTGTTAGGACACTGGACAAGTGATTATACATTATTTGAATCTAGTAACAAAATGCTAGAGGGGACCATCTCACACTGATGCTTTTATCTATTAAATGGGATGTTTCCTTCTATTGGACAGATTTAAAACCCCTTTAAAGATAAGGTATTCTATTTGATTCTAACACTCTATCCTTTCCTTTCCCATCTTTCAAGTCCATTTATGGTTTTTATATGTGATCTGCAGGCCCTATAAGTTGAAATACATCAGTCATTAATGGTTTGTCACCTAAATTTCTAGAATCCTTTGTAATTCTTAGGTGAAAGTTGTTAAATGAAATGATGCCTAATTGCAGCACATTCCAAATTAACATATTTTTTTCTTTTCAACAGGGGCAAAGGACTAGCTGCATGCTATCAATAATACCACCACAATTATGTTTAAATAGTATTGCAAAATAGCCAATTAAGAGTAGCTAAGAACACTACTTCTCTCAGTAGGAGGGCATCACAGCTGCTATCTCAACCTACCTTAGGCTGACTGATTCCAACTTTGCTTTGAGGATTTCATCTGAGACAACAGCAGCAATGTATTTCAGCTGAGGAAAGAAAGGGCTGAGTTGACTTGATCCCAACTTCCCGACACCTACAATCATATTGTATTTGAGGTAATCAAACTCAATGACCATAGCTCTGGGTCTTAGAGGAAAAAATGAGCTATCAACAAATCAAAGGTCCTAGTAGGAAGGAAGAATATTTAGGAAATCTTGTAGGGCAGTTTTACTCTGGGATTGCAAAATTAAGTCAAAAATACCTAACAATACGAACAACTGGGTTGATTCCCAAGGGCAATGATAGAATTTGGTTCAATGGTAGAATTCTCACCTTCTATGTGGGAGGTCCTCATTTGGCACTGTAGGATAAACACTGGACCCCAAGGTCAGTTTGAACTGCAATGTCGACAATTCACACTCACCAGCTTCTCAGAAACCTTATGCAGAGTGGCTGTGAGTCAGAACCAACTTGGCTGCACTTAACAACATGTGGGAGCTAAGGGTTCAATTCCTGGCCAATGTATCTCATATTTAGCCACCAACTGTCAGTGGAGGCTTGCTTGGTGCAATGGTATTAAATTAAACAAGTTTTAGCAGAGCACTTAGAAGACTAAAACAGGAAGAGAAACCTGCTGATGTTATTCCTAAATTTATTCTCAGGCACTTCTGAAAGAACATTGAAAATACTATAGAGTACACAATAATCTGATACACACTCAGCCACAGGCATGGCATAAGACCAGTTAGCATTTCGTTTCCTTGTGCATTGGGGTTCCTATGCAAGATGGAAGTTCATAACAACAAAGTGAATTCCAGTGATGGCTCTACTCATAACACTTTTCAAAGTCATTTTCATGTTTCACTAATCTGGGTTTTTAGGATTTTTCTCTGACACAGAAATCAACGCAAGTGCCTCTGGGATCCAGGTTGTTGTTTCTAAGTGCTGTCAAGTCAGTTTCTACTCTTAGTGACTACAACACTTGCATACATGTTTCCTGATTTTAAACCATTCAGTGTTCCCTCATTCTATTTGAATGACAACACTTAGTCTATGTTTTAGAATACTCATTCTCTGCAATGTTATCCATAGCTTGTAAGTTTTCACACAGTCAAAAGTTTTTGCATCATCAACAAAGCACAGACAGGCATTTTTTCTGGTATTCTCTTCTCTGCTTTTTGCCAAAATCCATCTGACATATGCAATGATACCCCGTGTTTCAGGACCGTGTCCGAATCTGGCTTGAATTTACGACAGTTCCCTGTCAATGAACTGTTGAAGCTATCTTAATATTATCCTTAGCAAAAATTTACTTGCATGGGATATTAATGATATTGTCCCAGGATTTCTGCATTCTGTTTAATTTTCCTCAGGTTCAGTCTGAACTTACATATGAGCAACTGAATGTCTGTTCCACAGTTTGCCCCTGTTCTTTTTTTTTTTTTTTGGCTGATGATATGGAGCTTTTCCACCATCTCTTCCTACAGATGTAATCAATTTGATTTCTGTGTATTGCATCTGTTGAGGTCCATGTGTATAGTCATCTTTTATGTTGTTTAAAACCAAAAAAATACATGCAATATCTTTTTAGGAACTGCAGGTGGAAGTGCAAGGTGCATTGAAGGAATTGGCAAAGAACAAGGCACCAGGAAATGATGGAATAAAAATTGAAATCTTTCCAGAAAGTGAGGTGGCACAGGAGGCACTCACTCATCTATTTCAAGAAATTTGGAAGACAACTATCTGGCCTACTGATTGGAAGAGATCCATATTTGTGCCCATTCCAAAGAGAGGTGACCTAATGGAATGCAGAAATCATAGGACAATCTTTTTGATATCCCTTGTGAGTAAAATTTTACTAAAGGTAATACAAAAATAGCTGCAAAAATACATTAACAGAGAACTTCCAGATGATCAAGCCGGATTCAGAAGAGGCTGTGGAATGAGGGATATCACTGCTGATGTCCAATGGATCTTGGCTGAAAGCAAAGAATACCAGAAGGATGTTTACCTGTGCTTTATTGACTACGCAAACACTTTCGATTGTGTGGATCATGACAAGCTATGGGCAACATTGCGAAATACAAGTATTCCGGAACACTTAATTTGTGCTCATAAGGAGTCTGTACCTGGACTAAGAGGCAGTTGTTGGAACAGAACATGGGAACACTGAATGGTTTAAAATAAAGAAAGGTGTGTGACAAGGTTGTGTTCTTTCACCATACTTATTCAACCTGTATGCTGAGCAAATAATAAGAGAAGCTGGGTTCTATGAAGAAAAACGTGGCATCAGGATTGGAGGAAGACTCATTAACAACCTGCGATATGCAGATGATACAACCTTGCTTGCTGAAA
>NW_006408627.1:10579144-10590178 GCF_000296735.1 Chrysochloris asiatica
AAATGATTTGTTTATTTCAAATACCTTCTTTAGACAGCATAAGAGACGACTATACACATGGACCTTGCCAGATGGAACACATAGAAATCAAATCGACTACATCTGTGGAAAGAGAAGATGGAAAAGCTCCATTTCAGCAGTGAAGATTGAAGGCCAGGGGCAGATTGTGGAACAGACCATCTCAGCATAATAAGCTGTATGATTGCTAATACCACTCCATTTCAGTTCATTAATGCCTAGGATATCAATCTTTATGCATTCCATTTCATTTTTGACAACGTCCAATTTTCTTACAGACATTTCATGTTCTGATTTTGAAACAATGTTAACAGCGGCCTCTCCTCATTTTGCATTGTTCCCTCTTATATAATTGAGGGATACAGTATTTTTGAAGTAATCGTATTCAAGGATGTCTAACTTACTGAATTCCAAAAGAGTCCTGGTGTGATGATGTGGGTTCATGGCCTGGATTGCAAGGTTGATTTGAACCACAAGGTTGGAAGTTCAAATTCACAAGCCACTCCTTGGAAACCCTACACAGGGTTTCTATGAGTTTGAACCTACTCGACAGCACTTAATAACAACAACAATAGAAGTCTCAGTAAACTTTCATTGTCCTAGTTTTCCTCCAAAAAGTCAGAGTAAGAACATGGATTAAAAATCAGACACAGACTTCACAATATTTCCATTTAAATTTTTTTTTCCTTTTACAACATTTCTTTCTATTTTCTCCCTCCATTCAAAGCTTTCAGACAGCTGTTCTGCCATTGACAGGCAGCTGTTCAACTCATGATGACCTTATGCCTATATAATAAAATAAAACAGTGCCTGGTCCTGAGCCTCACAATGTTGCAGCTAGTGTGTAATTTCATTTTCTAGAGGTTTCTCCTAATTTTCATTGACCTTCCTTCCCAAACATGAAGTTCTTTATGATGAACTTTAATGATGACATGTCTAAAGTAACAAGCTTGACCACCCTAGTTTCTAAGGAGTATTCTGGCTGTACTTCATTTGATGCTGATTTGTTTATTATTCTAGCAGTACATGATATACTCAACATTCTTTGCCAAGACCACAATGTTGTTGTTGTCGTTATGTGCCATGGTGTCGGTTCCGACTCAGCGACCCTGTACGGGGTTTCTGAGGCTGTAAATATTTATGGGAACAGAAAGCCTCATCTTTCTCCAACAGAACAGCAGGTAGTTTCGAACTGCTGACCTTGAGGTTCACAGCCCGATTCGTAACCACTACGCTACCAGAGTTCCTTAATACATTACAGAGGTCTTTTGTAGCAGATTTTCCTAATGCAATATGTCATTGTATGATTTTTAATAAGGCTAAATTTATTATTATCACTTGATAGTTGTCGAACAAAATTCTCATAAATATCATTTATTTATTCTCTGATACTCTTGGTGTAGCACTGGGGCTAATGCAGGACTAATGTGTCAGCCTGCCAAGTCATTTGAACTGAAAGGTCGGTGGTTCAAGCTCACCAGCTGCTCCTTGGAAACCCTATGTAGAGTCCTATGGGTCAGAATCAACTCTACGGCACTTAAAACAGCATTCCATCAAGTACGTATGACAAAATTTAATTAATCATTTTTTGTTACTCAATATCTCTGTTTTTTTGCTAGAATAAGTAATAAATCCATGGATATATCCATTCTTTCTTTCAGATAACCTTTAGAAACATTCCCTGGAGTGATATTATTGTGCCAAATGATGCAAACAATTATACAATTTTTAGAACTGATAATAAAAATTATTTCTAACATAATTATAAATTTATATATATACATTACCAGCATAAACAATTCTTATTTCATATTTTTATAGACTTGTTATCTATAACATGTTTTAAAATTTTAATTTCTCCTCCTTATTTTAGTTTTGTAATATTTTATCATATAGAATATGTATTTAGAACATAAGAAAACCTGTTTATCTTTTCCTTTGTGTGTCATTTCCCCTCCTTTTTATCAAGATTGTAAATGAGACCACTTTCCTCCAAGGTCTTCTGTTAATTAGTTTATATAATTTTTCCTGGCAGCAAGCTGTGGGTAACTTCCCTTTTTAGTTATTAATTGACTGGCTTTTCAGAGAAGCCATGTGATAAAAATTATCTTTAATAATTCTCATTAATTTTGAAACACTTGCTACAAGTATACTATTATTTGCTGTCCTGACTAATTTTATTGGAAGTAACTAAAAATAAAAACTTTCTAATTATTGGAAAGATTGGAAGTAGTGTAAATTACAATACAGTGCTGCTCAGGTCTGAGTATTTTATATTTCTCCTCCAACTTAATTTATTTTAACACTTTAAATATTAAAGAACCAATTTAAAAAAAATTTTGACATATGTATAACAGAACAAAATCAATCATTGTTTTGTAGACTGTACTGTTTGCTTTTAACCAAACCACTAGCTTTCAATACTAGTTTCTAATTGGTTAATTTAAATGCTAGCCCTTTCAAGTTAATTTGCTCTTTGGTCAAAAGATTCATTGAAGCGGCACAATTTATGAATTAGTTTGCTGGTATAGACATGACTTTAAAATCTCCCAACTTTAGAATCAAAGACGAGTATTCTTTTATCCCTCATATATGACATTGAGATAAGACAGTATCATCAACTTCAGAAATATGAAATGGATCTATTATACCAATCAGAATTTGATTCAGGAAATATTTTATGCCAAAAAGGACCAACAATATTTCTTGGGTTCTCCTAAACAATTCTCCCAACATGAATCATTAATCTCTTAGACTTGGCATACTCACTCATTTAGATTAAAATAATTAGACTTCTTTTGATGCAATGAATCACTTTTACATGACTTTTCTAGTGATGATCTTCTTACTTTCCCAAAATGATTTTTGCTGGGCCATAATTTTGGAAGGAATCCATCAGTTTATAATGCACACTGAGCTGCTTGAAGTCCATCCAGTGAGGGAACTGGTCAATTCATGGTGCTGGTGAGAGGGTCGTGCCACAAAATTGACAAGTAACAGGCTTATAAAAGGGTCATTTCCACAGAGGATCAAGGGACTATGACATCATCAAGAAGAGTCTGGAGCTGAGCAAGTTATTTGGACCAAGTATTTATAGTCCTGATGTGGCACTATAGGATAAGCACTGGAATGCTAACCACATTGGAAACTCATACAGGATTGCTATGAGTCAGAACTGACTGAACATCTCTTAAAAACAACAATGTAGAAAACCTCCTAGACCAGAAGACCAAAGTGTAACATTGATGATGGTGTGAGATGGCAAGAGACAGTGGTTGTATCTTGCAGTCCCATGGAATGAGAACTGAGCACTTTAGGACAGGAGACTTAGCAGTGGCACTAAAATTGCTGCAGCATTTACCTCTGCAGGGCAGAATTCTGTGTTTACTCCAAGTAGGAGCTACATTCTCCCTCATTCTCCTGGCAGTGGAAGTCTGGGTAACATGGTGACAAGATAGCCCCACAGGCTCTGGTAGTGTGGTGGAAGCTGGCAACAGAAGCTTAGAAGAGTACGGTAGCAGAGATTCTGGTATTTTCACAGAGGAGGCAAAGCTGTGAGAGCCTCAGAGGCAGAGCAGAAGCCCTGGGCAATGTGGTAGCAGCTTGAGCTGGTGATGGCATAAAATGCAACATCTCATATGAACTCCAGTATAAGTATCCATCCACAGAAGAATGTTGTTGTTGTTAAGTACCGTCCAGTTGATTCTGACCCATAAGGACCCTGTATAGGGTTTCCAAGGAGCAGCCAGTGAAGTTGAACCACCGACCTTGCAGTCTGACGCATGGATATGGGTAATTTGGGGCAAGGGTAAACATTTTCCCTTTGGGAATCAGTTACTTTTATATTCTGTTTACTTCTTATAGAGAATAATGATGGCTTTCACTTTGCCAGTACTGTGAAAGTGCCTCATGTAGCTGGTTCAATGGAGCACCCATGGAATGACTGAAACCAGTGGGTGTGTATGTGTCACATGGTTATCAGTTTTATGACTGTCTGGAAGTTTGACAGGCAGACATGCACACAACTTCAAATATTTGCATTGGTCTTCTTCACATATTTCAGATGTCATTTTCCTCTTTTTGTTCTTCAGCAACATTGCACCCCCAAAACAAAATTAAACTCATTGAGTTAATTCTAACTCTTGATGATCCCATTTATCGCAGAGCAAAACTCCGTCCTTGGGATTTCTTGGCTGTGAAAGTCCCTGAGTGGCACAAAGTTTTCTTGGCCTACCTTTCACTCCCCACCCTTCCAATTGCACACTTAGGTATAGTTGAACTGCCAAACTTTAGGTTAGTGTGGAGTGCAAAAGTCAGAGGCCCCTCAACAACATCTCGTGCTCTATAAATCAAGAGCTAAGAGGACACAATCTTGTGCTCACCTACAAACCAAAATCCGGAGAAAGTAAACCACAAATGTGTAGAAAGGCATGACAGAAATCACTGCACATCTCATTAGGCCTACTGACTATTAGGGCCACTGCCTGTTTCACATTAGTTTCCACCCTGATTTATTCTAAGTCTTATACCCCTTGGGCTGTTGCTTGTTGTCATGGTCATTATAGGACATTATCATTTCTTCCTAGAGTGCAAATGAGCCCTTTGCCAATAATTCCTCCCCTGAAAAATACCCCAAGGAAATGTTCCTTTGCAAAATAAAAAGCCCCATGGTTTCTTTTTGCCTAATGAGTTTAAGTTGAATTCTGGGCTTTGAACAGGAGAAAGCTAAGGGACATGAAACCTGCATGGGTCATTCTTAATTGACCACATTAAGGAATTTTACATCCACAAAGGAAAGAATCTCTGCATCCTAGTCATGATACACTGTTCTTATTCTATGAGAAAGAATAAGAAATCTAGCAAGAATAAAACAGCTATCTGTGTGGGGATGTTTTCAGTTCTTCGAGGGAGGAAGAATTAAAAACAGGGAAATCTGGTAACAATAAATGGATGAAGAAGGCATTACAAGCTTTTTGAGAGATCAGTTTCAATTTATTACTCAGAAAATCTTTATAAAAATGTTTTCCTATGTACAGACCCTATGAGCTTTATTTATTTGATCTTGTAGTATGACATTAGTAAAGGCAGCAGATTGAAAACCAGGTGATCTATAGCTTAATAGAAATATTGAATGTCCTGTAATATCTATCATAGAGAAAAAGAATGTAGGGTTAAAGGTGAAATGACAGCTGTTTCATGCTGGCAGCTCAGTGTGATTATGAAATTGCATCCTTTTGTTTGTGAGTTGAGGTCTTCAGTTGCCAAATGGCTCAGTCTTGAAATGATGGCATTATTTCAATATTTTTTCCTGGAAATGGAGTGAACTTTTTTTTTTTTCCCTATCCATGAGAAATTTTTCTTTAAAAAAATGGATTACATGTTAAAGTAGCTGTCAGTAATGTCTGTACAATTCTTGGTTGTCCTCTGATGAAATATTCTGAATACACAGGAATTGTGCATCATTGCCTTGTGGGTTTTAGTAGACAGGAAATCCACTTCACAGAGTAGCTGGGACTCTTTGTCTTTTTAGCAGTTACATGTTTGGTCTCTCATGAATAATTTAGACTATTATTTTCCAGCAAAATGGTTTTAAGAAATATACAGCCTGAATACATAGTCCTCTTTGACTGTTCCTCCCTTTGAATTGCCTGTGTCCCAACTCCTGTTCTTTCAAATGAACACAATATAAAAACAACAACAACAACAAAAACCCAGATTCTCCATATTTAAAAAGTATCTTGTCTTACTTTTTTTACTTACTTGTATAATTCCCTTTCAAAGACCTATTTTATATCACCTTTAATTGTTTTCTTTATTTTCTGTTTATAGAATAAAAGTTAAGCTGTCATCTACCTTTGGAATAATTTCTGATGGTCTTGCTGCTGCTCAAAATAATTTTCTGTTGTTAGTTTGCATATCTTTTCATGTACTAGGAACACCACTTATATGTCCATGGAGACAAGAGTCCAAGATTAGGTGCTTATGTAGTCCATCAGTCCACCAGGTGAGTTTAAGTATCTGAATACTTCATAAGGGAGAAGAGAACCCGTCTCTGAATATATAAATATTGTAGAGATTCTTTATTAATTCTTAAGTGGAGTAAACATAAGACAAAGACAAACATAGATCACCTAGGTGAGGGAAATCCTGGACACCATGATGAATTTCCAAATTTCCACCTCTACATGGTGACATTTCATAGGGCACAGGGAACAAAGGAAACTGCTCCCTAAGCATGCTAACCTATGGAAAGTAGGGCGGGATGACTGTTAAAGGAAGTTCCTATGAGGGCCAGTTGGGGGAAGTGGCCAAAACCCTACTTTAGAATCTTTGCTTTTACTTCTGACAGTTCAGATGACAGAGGTATATGAGAAAAATTGACATCTTAACATTTAAACCTAGGCACAAGGTGGAATTAAATTCTTCCTGTGTGTAGTCATTCACAGACCCAAAGCCTTCAGATTTCATGCTCTATAATAATAATTATGATGAACATGAATAAAAAGTCCTAACCCAATCCACCAAATAAATTTGCACTGTTAGGACACAAGGTTTGAAATATTTTAATCATCTGACTTAATTCTAGGGTCCCCTACATAGTACAAATGGTCTATACTTGATTACTAAAGGTTGATGATTCAAATCTACCCAGTGTGCCCTGGAAGAAAGTCTTGGTAATATGTTTCCATAAAAATTACATCCAAGAACATCTTATGGATTAATTCTCTTCTATAATACCTGTGGGAACCATGAGCCAAAACTGACTCAACATGATGGGTTTGGGTTTTTCTGCTTGCTTGGTTTTTCTTTTTGTTTTGTTTTTGGCTTAGTACTATTTAATTACAGGTGTGAAATAGTAATCTAATTATGAAATTATGTTAGAGAGAAGACTGTAAAAGTATATTCTGTATTACATTTTTTCTCTCTGAGCTGTCCCCCCTCCACACACACACAGAGTTTCCATACACATATGCATGATTCAATATTAGATTTGCTCTAAGTATATCTGTGTTCATCCCATAGGTAGGAGTTTACCTGGCAGCACAGGATAGAGGTGAATTGCTTTTTCCCACCAGCAGATCTATAGTCACAGGCTGGTCTCACTAGGGCTTCCATCAGAATGGAAGTCATTCTATGCAGTTTGGTGGCAATTCAGATCATTCCATTTTCTATTACAATAAGGAAAAGGTTTTTTGATATGAATCTCTAGGTTAGAAAATGCTATTCATTTTCTTGTCAAGCCAACTGTTTGTAAAGTTAAATAATGCTTAGCATAATATTAAGCATGAATTCCCTTAAAACATTGAATACTAATTGTACTGAACTGAATACATTTCAAAGCTGTGTCTTTGTTGTGACTACACCAGGATATGCTATTTCTATTGTATGATTCTTATATGATCATACACATTTCACTACTTTCATCTGATTCTACTGGAAAATCAACCCAGAAGCTTTAAGAGTATCACAGTGGAGTTTCATCAGACACTGTGGCTGTCTCCTCTCAATGCCTCATTAGTAGAAAGGTGGGTTTTTTAGAAGCTTGTCTGTAAAGCATCCTGCTGATTTCATTCCCTGCTGGTGATGTTGGATTGTGACAAGGACAGGACATAAAACAAAGGAAAATGCTTAGTGACCCAAAGCCCTTATGACATTTGGGAGAAAAATTTTTCCACTGGGACCTCCATGACTGAACTTCCAGTCATCTCAAGATCACAAGGTCACCTGACATATGTTTAAATAACAATGACATAACCTTTCAAAGTATAACTTTATTTTTGAAATATAAATGTGAGACATAGTCTTCTACGTGTGTTTACAAAACACTTTAAGATTGTGCTGAAAAGAATGAGAGTATTTCTATTTTATCAGTATTTTAAGTAGAAGAGATACTTGCTGAAGATGTGTAAAGAAAAGTTTAAGGAGCAGAGTTTCCAGTTTTGTTTATCAATTTCTTCTATAAGGATAAATATATTTGCCTGTTTCTTCTTTCAGGACATTTAAAAAGAATAACTATTTTAAATTATGCCAAGCATTAGTTTAATTTTCCAATATATGAAAATTAAAATCAAGTGAAAAAACAATTTTAACTGCACATTACCTCAAATTAGTATTCTATCCTTTGGCACTTAATAGTAGAATGTTTGGTCACAGAATTTGAATACAATGTTGTTTGTTGTTTTACTTTGCTAAAAGGAAACCTATCACTTATTTTACTAGTTCAGGATAAAGTTTACAGGAGAACCCTCAATTCCCAATAAGAATGCTAACAACGTCATTCTATATGCTTATAATAAAAGTTTGACCATAAACTGCTTACCAAATCTTCCTATTAAATGGTTTTGACTATTTTTGTTACACCAAATATAAAATTAATTGTACTTTTGATAGCGTAAAACCATGTACAGCAAAAATTGTTATTGTAATTCTAGTAAGATTATTGGATTTTTTCTAACATAATTCCATGTAGCAAAAATGAGGAGTACCTACATTGCTTCACAAATGGGCTCAAACCAGCAAAAAAATCATCATGTAATTTACAAATAGAATCTCCAAGTAAAGAAGAGGTATTTTTCTATATGTTACTGAGTGTACCTATAGTTAAGTATCTAAACAACTGTGTGTAGCATCTCAAACCTTGTCCAAGTCAGAATTAGCTTTGCTATGAAGTGAAGAGCATAATAATTGGTGTGCCTACTTCAGAGATTTGTACTGACTATGAGATGAAAAAATATGCATATAATTAATTTGTGAAGCATTATGCAAGTTTCATGATTGCTATTGTTATTATGTTTAGATTTATAATTATTTGACATGTCAATTTTTCTCTAGAAAAAATTGAAACTACCTAAAATTGAAGATGTTACTACTTGTGCATTATCCATATAGTCTTTCCCTTTCATGCTTGCAGTCCAGTAGTAATGACCACTAGGAAATATTTGATGTGATGTGAGCTAACGTAGAGTATATGTGGGATACTGAGATAACCGGAGAGCTGAGGAATGGCTGATTCTTCACATGGCATTTCTTACTCAGTACATGATAATGCCATGTACATCCTTCATATAGCATTTCAAATGGTTGTTATAAAATATGAGACAGTTTTTGGAAAGGGAGAATAGTCATTTTTATTCTAGAGACTGTCTGTGAATATATTTCTTCTTATTTTCTCTACTTTAGAAAAAAGCAATCAAAGACATTTTAAAAAAATCTAAGTATAGACTTTGAATTTTTATGGTTTTTAATCTTCTTGATAGCTGTTATTTAACTTTAGGAGACTGAGAGTTAAAGTTTAAATGGTATTCATTATGAAGGACATTTTAAAAAGCTCAATTTGAAAAAATGAATGTGTTTCTTTATTAATAGAAGCAAAGAGCTTAGGACTAACAAGATACTTTGCTACTCAGTCTTTAAGAATATCATTCCCATACTTATGTGATTTATTTATATCTGTTTTTGTGGTCTTTGTTTAAATTGTGGGAATGATATATTTTGTAAACATTCGCCATTTTAATGTTTCATATATATACATAACCACAGTCATGGTTTGACACTGTAGGATAAGCACTAGACGAGTCCAAGTCCAAACCTGCCTATTACAGGGTCTCTATGAGTTGGAACCCACTCAATGGCATTTAATAACAACAACATATATCTTTAACTAGTGACATGAAGTATGTTCTTGTGTTGTTCTACCTTACCATTATCCATTTCCCAAACTCTCACCATTCCAAATGGAAGTTCAATGTCCACTAAACAATGACTTTCCATTTGCCCTCCCTATTCCCTGTTGCTGTTATGTCTTATTGTTAAATTCTATTGAGTCAGTTCTGACTCATAGCAATTCTGTCCAGGATTGTAGAGGAGCAGCTGGTGGATTTGAACCACCAACCTTGAGGATAGCAGTCCAATGCTTACCTCTACTGTGCCACACTAAGAATCCTACAAATCACATAAACTTTGGTCTTTATAAAGTTACCTATTCTGTATTTTCATATAAGGGAATCATTTAATATTTGTCCTTTTGAGACTGACTTATCTCACTTGGCACAATATTTTCATGTTTCATCATGTGGACTTCATTTTTTTCTTTGAGGAAAAGTAAAATTCCAATGTATGTATATAAGAATAATAAATATATATACACCATATTTTGTTTATTCAATTTTCCTTGTGGTTGAGTACAATTCCAATGTATGTATATATATGTGGTGGTAGTGAGGCCTGGAGTTAATTTCGACTCATAGGGTTTTCAAGGCTGTAAATCTTTATGGGAGCAGGAAGTCTCATCTTTCTCCAGTGGAACCATCGGTAGTTTTAAACTGCTGACGATGAGATTAACAGCCCCAATTGTAACCACTACACAACCAACTTAGAGACCCACAAGCCCAGCCCAGCCCAAAGCGTCTCACTACAACCCAGTCACCCCTGCTGTGCTTCTGCCTCTTGATTGACATCCAAGGACAGAAATCTCACCTTTGAGCCAGACTTAAGAGCCCTAGCACAAGGAGATTCCTATTTAACAGCAACCATGCAAGCGCCATTCATCTGTCTGTCGTGCTGTGGTGGTTTGAATTGTTGTGATTCTGAGGGCTATGCCACCAGTATTTTAAATAACCAGCAGGGTCACCCATGGTGGACAGGTTTCAGATGAGCTTTCAAACAAAGACAGACTAGGAAGAAAGAGTGACAAACTACTTCCGAATTACTAGTCACTGAAAACTCTATAAATAACAGAGAAACATTGCCAGATACGGGACTGGAAAGTGGGAAGGCACTCAGAATGCGACTGGGGAAAAAAAATGCCTCCTACAAGTAGAGAAAAGCTCACAGAACCTTCATTTGCTAATGGGCCACAAATCAAAATGAAGAGAAACAGCTGTAAACATCCGTTGAAAATCGGAACATGGGAAAATTGGAAGTTGTCAAAAATGAAATGGAACGCATCAACATTGATATGTTAAGCATAAGTGAGCTGAAATGGACTGGTATTGGCCATTTTGAATCTGACAACCA
>NW_006408627.1:10593441-10613912 GCF_000296735.1 Chrysochloris asiatica
GGCATCATTGATAGACTCAGGGGTGGCAGCGGTGGTGAGGTTGGCCCAGGATCGAGCATTGTTTCGTTCTGCTGTGCATGGGGTCGCTATGAGTCAGTTCTGACTCGATGGCACCTGACAACAACAATACACATATATAATATTTTTAACAAGTACAATTCCATGTATGTATATAAAGACATAAGGAGCTCTGGTAGTGTAGTGGTTATGAATTGGGCTTTGAATCTCAAGTTCATCAATTCGAAACTACCAGCTGTTCCATGGGAGAAAGATGAGGCTTTCTGCTCCAGTGAAGATTTATAGCCTCGAAAACCCTATACAGGGTCGCTATGAGTTGGAACTGACTCCACGGCACATAACCACCACTACCACCATATAAAACATATTTTGTTTATCCTTTTTTTTTTTTGGTGGTTACTGAGTCATCTCCACCTTTTGGATATTAACAGTAGTGCTATAATGAGCATTGATGTATGGATGTGCATCCTTGGAACATTTATTATTTCTTAGCTGGCTACTATGGGAGGTAGAAATTGGACAGCAGAAAAGTATATGCCATGCTTTGGATCTCAGGAGACTTATTTTTACTTGTAGCGATGGGTATCAGCAGTGTGAAATAATTAGAGAACCAAAGAAAGTAGTATGTAATAAAGTATTTTATTAGTGATAATCAAGTGCTAATTTCAGAGACCCTATACAGGCTCGCTATGAGTCAGAACTGACTCGACAGCACCTAACAACAACAACAACAACAACAACAATTTGAATCTTAAAATAATTAGTGCTAGAGTAACTATCTACATAGAATGTTTTGATCCAAATTGAAAATAATTAAAATATGATTTTAGTGTCCTTTCCTTGATTTTGGAAAGAGCTCTAGTAGTAGTGGCTATGAGTCGGGCTGCTAACCTTAATGTCAGCAATTTGAAACTATCATCCATTCTATGGAAGAAAGATGAGGCTTTCTGGTACTGTAAAGCCTCAGAAAGTGCATGCAGGGTCTCCATGAGTTAGAACCGACTCCACGGCACACCAACACCACCACCACCACCACCTTCCTTGTGGAGTCCTGGTCAGGCATTGTCTGGTGTGGTGGGTTAATGTGCTGCTTATATAAGCATTGTTTACATACACCTTTTAAGTCCCCATTCCTAACTTTTACTTGGGGCTAAAAAACCCATTAAAAATGACCAGAATGAAGCATGCTACAATTGGAATTAATTTGCACTTATGATCATTTTGCTACTGCCTTCTTCTGCACCTTCTACTACTCCTCCATCTCTTTCTTTTTCTTTTTAGTTGAAGAGATTTTTTTCAACTTCTTAATCTAGAAATTAGAAAATGAGAAATTAATATACATGTAATTCTTAGAATTTAATAGAATGTTAAAAAAGCAACAGTTCTGCATATTTCTAAAACTATTCAGTATAATACTAAAATGGTACTTGAGATTTTGCTTTTACAAATGCTTATGTTATATTAACAAATAACATTTTCCTATTGAATAATTAAGAAAAGTTATATTGGAAGAATTGCAAGCTTAAAATTCCATTTTTTAAATTGCTGTTGTTAAGTGCCTTCAAGTCAGCTCCTACACATAGTGATCCTGTATAGGGTTTGCAAGGAGTGACTGGTGAGTTTGAACCACCAACAATGTAGTTAGAAGTTCAGTGCTTATCCTACAACACCACATCAGGACTCCAATTTTTAAACTCTTGCTGTTATTCAGTGCCAACAAGTCAATGCAGAGTCATAGCAACCCTGTGTAGGATTTCTGAGGAGCAGGTAATGTGTTTGAACTGTCAACACTGTGGTCAGCAGTTCAGTCCTTATTCTACAGGGCCACACCAGGACCCTAAGTTTTTAAATTAAACAATGGGAAAACGACCTGTTGTATTCATAATGAATGTATAGCATTATATTTCATGTTCTATTCATTTCCTCCTTCATCCCAATAATTATTCAGATTCCTGTTTTTTTCCTTTTTGTTCATACTGTAAAACAGCATGCTCCAATTTTGAAGAGTCTTTTTGTAGGATAATTTAAAACTTATTTTCTACAGTGAATGCATTTGTGCTTTCTCTATTCAGTTTATCTCTTGTTTACAGGTTTGTGGGAAATGAGATTATCACCATATTCAATGCTTTCTATATTATAGTTTCCTTGACAACCAGCAGAAACCCTTTATTGACAGGGAGGATGACTGGAGAGGTTGAACAAAAATAAAAGTTGGAATAAACCACGTACTTCCTAGGATGGGTTTTCTAGAGATGCAAAAGCAGTGAAACATATATGTGTGTGTGTGTGTGTGTGTACATAGAGAGAGTCATGGTGTGGTGCTGTGGGCTAATGCATCAGACTGCAAATTCATATGAACTGCAAGGTCAGTGGTTCAAGCTCACCAGTGGCTCTTTGGAAACCCTATACAGGATTGCTATGGGTTGGAATTGACTCAGCGGCACTTAACAATAACAATATATATATCTTGTTACAATTGTAAAATATCAGGTTCCCAGAAGAAGACAGAGAGAAGAGATAGAAATTTAACTGTTACAGTCCACCCTTATCACCTCAAAACTTATAAACAATATACATAATCTCTAAAAAAGAAATTTGTAAAGCCATACTTGAACTTAACATGATATAACTAAAACACTTACAACTGAAAACTCACTGGCCCTACTTATATCTCACATTTCACAAAGGAACAGAGCAAAAATATTTGATGTGACTTACGGTTCTGACTGCGGCTGAGGCAGAGTCAGGTAGGACAGGCTCCATGGGAAAGGAACTGAAAACCCAGAGAAGTTGCTTTCACGGTTAGCACCAGAGCTCTGGATCTAGCATTAGGTGCAGGGGTTAGTTTCCTGCACATACCAGTGAAAAAAATCACAGTATAAAGGAAAATTTATTTGTGATTTAGGAATTGCTCTAGATATGGGATTACCTCAGCAGCTACCCCACCCGGGCAGAGTTCAAAGGGCTGGGTTACAGCCAGACAGGCACAGGAAACCAGTGCTAAAAGTGGTACAGTGACTTTTCAAAAGGAGGTGTGGAGGGATTCTACATATTTTTTCCTCCTCTTCCCTATGGCAACTTCTTTGCCCAGCCTGGATGCCTTCAGGTGGGTGGGTGCACGACTGCCAAAAAAAAAAAAAAAAAAAGTCCAGCATCGAGCTCACAGTTTCCCCACAGCACAGAGAGAAAAAGCTCTATTGGACCCAAGGGCAAATTCTTTGTCATCTGCTTATAACTTCAGCCTCTGGGTCACAGCTCTAAAATTAACTTCTGTGGGACCCTTTCCTCCAGCATATCCAGAAGAAAAAAGCATGCCTGTCAGGCCTGACAGACAAACCATATGAACAACATAAAAGGACACAACTATCCCGAGAATCATGCTGTGTACATGCAGATATCAAACTGATCTTCAGAGACAAAAATAGTAAACAATCTTTCTCTCATTAACTTCTCAATATCTATCTATTTACCTCTATGGTGATGACTAGAGGAGGGGCCAGAGTGAGAGGATACACCCACCCACTGCTGGGGGCCTCTATGATGCACACACACTGCCTATGCAGCAAGGTAACTGGCCAGTTGGCTACAATTTATTTTTCTTTCAAAATGGTGGCTTTTGTCTCTGCTTTTATATGGCTTCTGTTTCTGGTCCTTTTGATCACACATTTTTCCTATAAGTGGGAGCTTTTTCTCCCTACATTACTCAAGAAGAGATAGTAATCGTGTAATCGTGGCCATATAGACAAGCTACAAGCATACCCCATAATATTTCACCATTGGGACAAGAGCCAATAATAGCTGCTAACCACTACATGAGAAAAGGGAAGCCTATCTTCTGATCATATCCACCAGAAGACACCCAGTACGCTTAATAACACAGCAACAAACATCCATTTAAGCATTAAAAACTCACATAATTACTGGAAATGACCAATAAAATACAAGAAAAGATCTCAAAACATGTCCAAAAATGGAAAAGAGTAACTGACTCAAAGAAGCTAAGGACAGACAAAGGCTTTCCAGAAGAGGAAGAGCAGGTTTTGGATTTGTCTAAGAAGGAATTCAGAAGAATGATATGGAAATAAATTCAAATGCTCTGAAAAGGGGTGGAGGAAAACAAGAAAGAAGTCAGGAAAGTACTACAAGAGTAACCACACAAGAGCAATACAGCATTGGAAACTATTCAAAACCTGCAAAAAGAGGCTCAGATGATAAATAACAAAATATCAGAAATGGACAATACACTGAAAGGGAAAAGGAACAGAATTGAAGAGAAGGAAGCCAGAACCATCAAGCTGGAAGATAAATCTCTCAGTACTACTAAGATAGAAGAGCAAGCAGAAAAAAGGATAAAAATAACTGAAGCGAGTCTAATATTCATGCTGGATAACATGAAGAAGAACAACTTAAGAATTATTGCATTCCAGAAAAGGAAGAATCAGAGAAGTCTACAGAGGAGACAGTTGAATAGCTTCTGGAAGAAAATTTCAATAAAATCTTGAAAGATGAGAATATAAATATTCAAGAAGCCGAACGTATCTAGGAAGGATAGACCCCAAAAGAAAATTAGCAAGACATATAACCAGTTACTACCACTATTATTCAAATTTACACACCAACCACTAAAGCCAGTGAGGATGAAGTACAAGAATTCTACCAACTTCTTCAATCTAAAATTGATCAAACATGCAATCAAAATGTATTGATCATTACTGGTGATTGGAATGAAAAGGTTGGGAGCAAAGAGGAAGGATCAGTTGTTGGAAAATTTAGCCTTGGTGACAGAAATGATGCTGGAGATCGAACAATAGAATTCTGCAAAACCAATGATTTGTTCATTTCAAATACCTTCTTTAGACAGCATAAGAAACAACTATACACATGGACCTCACCAGATGGCATACATAGAAATCACATTGACTACATCTGAAGAAAGAGATGATGGAAAAGCTACATATCATCAGTGAAAACAAGGCCAGGGACAGACTGTGGAACAGACCATCAATTACTTTTATACAAATTCAAACTGAAGCTGAAGAAAATGAAAACAAGTCCACGAGAGCCAAAATATGAGCTTGAATATATCCCACCTGAATTTAGAGATGATCTGAAGAACAGATTTGATACATTAAACACTAAAGGCCGAAGATCAGAAGAATTGTGGGATGACATCAAGAACATCATACATGAAGAAAGCAAAAAGTTATTGAGAAGACAATAAAGAAGGCAAAGGTCAAAATAGATGTCAGAAGAAACACTGAAACTTGCTCTCCAGCGCAGAGATGCTAAAGCAAATGGAAGAAATGAGGAGGTACAAGAGCTGAACAGAAAATTTCAAAGATCAGCTTGAGAAGATAAAGCCAAATATTATAATAAAATGTCCAAGTATCTGCAATCAGAAAACCAAAAAGAACATGCTCAGCATTTCTCAAACTGGGGGAACTGAAGACAAAATTCAAGCCTCGACTTTTGTTCCTGAAAGATTTTCTGGGCAAATTATTGAATGATGCAGAAAACATCAAGAGAAGATGGAAGGAGTACACAGAGACACTCTACCAAAAGGAAATGGTTCATGTTCAACCATTTCAAGAGGTAGCATATGATCAAGAGCCAATGATACTGAAGGAAGAAGTCCAAGGTGCGTTGGAAGAATTGACAAAGAACAAGGCACCAGGAATAGATGGAATAAAAATTGAAATCTTTCAAGAAAGTGAGGCAGCACAAGAGGCACTCATTCACCTCTGCCATGAAATTTGGAAGACAACTATCTGGCCAACTGATTGGAAGAGATCCATATTTGTGCCCATTCTAAAGAGAGGTGACCTAAAAGAATGCAGAAATAATCAGACAATCTCTTTGATATCCCATGCAAGTAAAGTTTTACTAAAGGTAATACAGAAACGCCTACAATCATACATTTACAGAGAACTTCCAGAGGTTCAAGCTGGATTCAGAAGAGGCCATAGAATCAGGGATATCATGGCTGATGTCTGATGGATCTTGGCTGAAAGCAGAGAATATCAGAAAGATGTTTACCTATGATTTATTGACTACGCAAAGTTTTTGATTGTGTGGATCATAACAAGCTATCGACAACATTGCAAAGTTTGAGTATTCCAGAACACTTAATTGTGCTTATGAAGAATCTGTACCTGGACCAAGAGGCAGTTGTTCAAACAGAGCATGGGAACACTGAATGTTTTAAAATTGGGAAAGGTATGCGACAAGGTTGTGTTCTTTCACCATACTTATTCAACCTGTGTGCTGAGCAAATCATCTGAGGAGATGGGTTCTATGAAGAAAAACGTGGCATCAGTTTTGGAGGAAGACTCATTAACAACCTGCAATGTGCAGATGATACAACCTTGCTTGCTGAATGTGAAGAGGACTTAAAACATTTACTGATGAAGATTAAAGAGCACAGCCTTTGGTATGGATTACATCTCATCAAAGTAAAGAACATAAAAATCCTTACCACTGGACCAATAAACAACATTCTTATTAATGGAGAAAAGATTGAAGTTGTCAAGGACCTCATTCTTCTTGGATCAACTATCAACGCTTAAGGAAGTAGCAGTCAAGAGATCAAATGACGTATTGCATAAGGCAAATCTGCTCCACAAGAGCTTTTTAAAGTGTTGAAGAGCAAAGATGTCAGCTTGAGGACTAAGGTGCACCTGACCCAAGCCATGGTATTTTCAATAACCTCATATGCATGTAAAAGCTGGACAGTGAATAAGGAAGACTGTAGAAGAATTGGTGCCTTTGAGTTATGGTGTTGGAGTGCCATATTGAAAGTGCCATGATCTGCCAAAGAATCAATAGATTCGTTTGGGACAAAGTGCAGCCAGAGTGCTCCTTGGAGGCCAAGATGGCCAAACTTCGTCTCTCATACTTCGGACAACTTCTAACTATCCAGTCAAGTATAGGCTAAAGGTAGGCGTATAAGCTCTTTAGAATCACAAATTCTATCACACACATCTGTCTATTTTGTAATAACAGGCAGGAGAAACAAATATCTATAAGGCAATCAAACATAAAAACCATCAAAAAGGCTCAAATGTCATCTTTTCTTCCCCATTGTATTCATTGCATTCACATACACATATGACCTTGAGCCTCTGTAGGGTGGATTCCGATAGGCCCTGGCCCAGTATCAGCCATCCTTTTTAACTACCCGTGTCATCAGCTCCAGGCAACATCAGAAGCTGAAGCTCTCCCCTCCACTTAAGTATATTATCCCATGCCCCTTTGTATTTTTTCTTATAAAACCTCATAATTTCGTATATCTGGAGCCATTACAATGAACCCTACTCATAGAACCAACTGCTTAAACAAAGGACGGAACATGTCTGATTTCCTCTGAAAGACAACGAAACTCAAAATTAGCCCAAGGCTGATTCCTATGAAGTAGAGGTCTGACATGCCTCCATCCTATATCAGTTCCTTTAAAATTTGTCAGCCTTGAGAACCAATTTAGAAAACTCATCAGTATGATTTTGTTTCTCTAGAACCCCACTCTCTGTCGTTACCACATATCTTAGGCTGTGTTTTCCGGAGCAGCAAAACCAGTGAAACATATATCTGGATATATGTAAAGAGAAGTTCATAATCTTACAATTGTAGTGTCCTAAATCCCCAGTGGAGGAGAGAGAGAGACTTCCTCCTGCATGTGAATCACATTGGGAACAGGTCACACACCTAAGGAAGCATCCCTTCAATTGATTGACTGCTGTTATTCACTCATCATATAGCTAATTATGCCTGTATTAGGTTTCATCACCATGGGAATAAGTACATCCCAGATGCTAAACCTCTGGAAATCCTGGTTTAGTTGACTTAACACAGAAGCCCAACCATTCCGATATCCTTAAATTTCTTATTAGGTAGCAAAATCATTATACTTTTAATTTTAGTAAATCTGCCTGCAATATTTATTTCAACATTAAGAACTGCTTTTTAGGACTTTCAGTAATTTTTTAAAATTGACTTTCTAGTCCTGGTGTGGTACTGCAGGTTAATGCACCGGACTGCAAAGTCTGTGTGAACTACAGGGTCGGCGGTTCAATTTCACTAGTCACTCCTCAGAAACCCTATACAGGGTCACTATGAGCCAGAACTGACTTGAAGGCACTTGACAACAACAACAGTCTATATAATATCACTTTTGAAATAGGAACTAACAGCAGGGTTTAAGGAATTTACACTTTTATAGGCGAATGGGAAAGAGCTTTCTTTCCTTCCAGGTATTTTTACTGTATCATTTTTTTGGAAAGGACAAGATCATGACCCTACAGGGTTTAGTGTTCCCAAAAGATGTGCCCTAATTTTCAGGGAAATGTGATTTATATTGGAGTCCCTGTCTGGTGCAAATATTAATGTTTTTGGCTATTAACAGAAAGGTTAGCAGTTTGAGTCCCCCCAAAAGTGCCTTGAAAGAGAGACGTGGTCATCTAATTTTTAACTGTTAGTCATTGAAAGGTCTGTGGAGCATTTTACACTGATACACATAGGATCACCATGTGTGTTGGAATTGACTTGAGACCAATTAAGGATTTTTCATTGGGTGATTTATATCACAAAATTAACATCTTGAAGGGCATTTTCTTATTTCCTAATTCTACCACATAATTGACTAAATGGTCATCATTAATTTTCTAAAATTCATAATGGTTATTTTGTGTATGTCAACTCCCCACTTGTTGATGACTATCTGACGTTTTACATTTACAATAGTAAAGAAACTACTATGTGGCTAATTTATGCATTAATGACATACATGGTGGTATGCCTTGGAGTTGGTTCCAATTCAGAGCAACCTTGCATAGGGTTTCTGAGCTATAAATCTTCTTGGAGCAGAAAGCCTCATCTTTCTTCCATGGAACGGCCATTGATTTCAAAGTGCTGATTTTGAACATAGCAAGCCAATTCGTAACCACTACACTACTTCTTGTTGTTAAGTGCTGTTGAGTAGGCTCTGACCCATACTGACTCTGTAGGGTTTCTGAAGAGCTCCTGGTAAATTTGAACTGCCAACCCTGTGGTTCAAACCAACTTTGCAGTCCAGCACATTAACCCACAGCACCACACCAGGACTCCACTACATTACCAGCTGCTCCTTGGAAACCCTATACAGTCAGAACTGACTATATGGCACTTAACAACAATATTTCTTGATGTATGTACATAGATGTGAGCATGTATGTGTACATGTGCAGATATGTTTTTGTGTATGTGTGCATATAATCTCTGCTTAGAACTGCCTGTGAATGTTCTGAAAAACTACACCTGAAGGACTCTGGTTTCTCCAGTTTCAAGATAAAGAGCATGTCAGAGAGTGGACCTGTAGACTGTGCATGTCATCATAGAGAGACAACCCAGAAATGTTCAATGTTCTGTATTTACAAGTGTATTTGATAGCTGCCACACTAACACTACAGCCTTGGGCAGAGGCATTTTCACATCAGCTGTGGAGTAATTTTAGGATATAAATTAATTCAGGTGATGGTCTATCATCAAAATCACAATTCTGACCAAGCTCTTCCTTCAAATCAAGTTCCTTGATGGAAACAGAGAAGGGGATGGGATTATCTGGTAGCCCCAAACAGAATACAAATAGCCTTTTTTGTCTGTATAAATGAACTTGTTGAATGTGAACAAATATATACAATTCCGGTACTTTGGGGATGAGCATAGATGCATATGTCAGCTTTGAGATGATGAATCTAGGATTAATACTTTGTCTCCCAATACCACAGAAAAATACATACCAGTGACTCTTGAGGTTGGCATTGTTAAGATTAAATGGCCTCAAACAATTTCAGGATCCAAGTTTACCCAGAGAATTGTAATTCAAATGCAACTAACTCTTTATGGCCCTCAAAGATAAAATCAGTCTTCTAGGTCTGAGTGTCTATTGTGTGAAGATTCAGTATTGATCTGATACATATACCAAACTCCAGCCAACATACTGCTATTTTGCATAATCTCTGAATGTTTGCCTTGCTTTTTCTAAAATATAATTTCTGAAACTATGGCCACTTATGTAAGCTAAAGCATCAAATCAGGGATACCAGGTCAGCAGCCTGATGTTGAATAAGCACAGAAAACCATTGATAAATATTTATTACCTCTGACAGGGTATATGGCATTGTATTCCCATTGCTATGCCAGAGTGACAAAGTTAATTCACCCCTTATGGGGGAAACTTAATGTACTTTTAAAAGGATGTACCTATGCATTGATGTCTGAAAACTATGTATAAAAAATGAGGTTGAATCTCTGAGTAGGTCATTTTTCTGAGATAGGTAGGAGGAGGAAGCTAAATTCAGGGACAAAGTCAAGGCCATGAGCTAATGCTGGCCCACAGAACTTAGATGCTATATCATGCCAAGACCTTCTATTACACAGCTTTAAGCTGTCCCATGTATCAAATCAAGTGATTTCACTATGTGTCTGCTGGCCCCAAATTGTTTTTAATAGTCTTATGGATGAAATGTTCTGGTGTGTAAAAAAACAACAACAATCAACAATGTTTCAAAGAAAGGTGTGCTTACTACACTGCTAGTGTGTGTACTTTGATTCATCTTGCATATGAAAGATATGCGTATTAATTCACACACCTTTAAAGCCTGCATATTTGTTTGAAGACACTTAAAATTCTGACCAGTACAGTTCTAGAAGCAATATTTGCACTTACGTAATAGTGTCCTAACAATATCAAGTATTGATATACACTAAAGAGTGCATCTTTGTGTGTGTGTGTGTATCACTCCACACATGCTGGAATATGCAAAGATTGGTTAAAATTAGAATGTATTAAGGCATACTATAATTTAGTTCATACAGAAAAAGAACTTAACAGAACATTGATTGGTTTATAAATGTTTGAAATTTGAGTGGTCTCGAGTTAAACATAGATTTCCTATTTTGTTTTTAATTTGCCAAGGTATTTTCTTCTCTTCGTGAACTTTATGTACATTTAACTTACATAATTTATTTATAGTAGAATAAGCAATGACTGCTAATTACCAGGTTTGCCGTTCAAACCCACCAGCTGCTCTTTGCAAACCCTATACAGGGTTTTTCTGAGTCAGAATTGATGCTACAGCACTTTAACAACAAGTTATCTGATTTATAAATTAGCAAACTAAAATACAGAGTTTGCATTTGAAAATAATAACGTAGTTGCCATATATAAACCTAGGGGGAAAAAAATCTTATTTCCCATTATTATGTAGTAAAAGTAGGGAGTCCTGGTACAGTACTATAGGACAAGCACTAGACAGCAATGTCAGTGTGTACAGCAAGGTCGGCTGTTCAAATTCCCCAGTCTTTCCTCAGATCCAAGAAGAATGAAGTCCTTGACAACTTCAATCTCTTCTCCATTGATAAGAATGTTGTTTATTGGTCCAGTGGTGAGAATTTTTATTTTCTTTACACTGAAATGCAATTCATACCGAAGGCTGGGGTCTTTGATTTTCATCAGTAAGAATTTTAAGTCTTCTTCACTTTCATCAAGCAAGGCTGCATCATCTGCATATCACGGGTTGTTAATGAGTCTTCCTCCAATCCTAATGCCATGTTTTTCTTCATATAACCCGACTTCTTGGATTATCTGCTCAGCAAACAGGTTGAATAAATATGGTGAAAGAAAACAACACTGTTGCATACCTTTCCTAATTTTAAACCAATATTCCCATGTTTTATTTGAATAACTGCCTCTTGGTCCATGTACAGATTCCTCGTGAGCACAATTAAGTGTTCTGGAATACTCATACTTAGCAATGTTGTCCATAGCTTGTTATGATCCACACAATCGAAAGCCTTTGTGTAGTCAATAAAGCACACATAAACTTCTCTCTGGCATTCTCTGCTTTCAGTCAAATCTGTCTGATGTCAGCAATGATGTCTCTCATTCCATGTCCTCTTCTGAATCTGGTGTGCACCTCTGGAAGTTCTCTGTCAATGCATGTTTGCAGCTGTTTCTGTATTAGTTTGAGTGAAACTTTACTTGCATGGGATATCAAAGATATTGTCTGATGATTTCTGCATTCCATTGGGTCACTTCTCTTTGGAATGAGTACAAACACAGATATCTTCCAGTCAGTTGGCAAGTAGTTGTCTCCCAAATTTCTTGGCATAGATGAGTGAGTGCCTCCAGTGCTGCCTCACTTTGTTGAAACATTTCAATTTGTGTTGCATCAATTCCTGGTGCCTTTTTCTTTGCGAATTTCTTCAATGCACCTTGGAATTCTCCCTCAGTATCATTTGCTCTTGATCCTATGCTACATCTTGAAATGTTTAAACATCAACCATTCCTTTTGGTACAGTGACTCTCTGTGTATTTTTCCCATCTTCTTTTAATGCTTTCTGTATCATTCAATAATTTGCCCAGAGAATTCTCCAGTAACAAAAGCCACATCTTAGATTTTTCCTTCAATTACCTTAAGTTGAGAAATGCTGAGCATATTCTTCCCTTTGGTTTTCTGACTCCAGATCTTTGCACATTTTGTCGTAATATTTGACTTTTTCTTTTCAAGCTGATCTTTGAAATTTTCTGTTCAGCTCTTGTACATCCCCATTTCTTCCATTTGTTGTAATATCTCTACGTTGGATAGCAAGTTGAAGAGTCCTTCTAACATCCATTTTGATCTTTTCCTTCTTTCTTGTCTTCTTAATGACATTTTGCGTTCTTCCTGTATGATGTTCTTGATGTCATCCCACAACTCTTCTGGTCTTCAGTCTTTAGTGTCTAACGTATCAAATCTGTTCTTCAGATGATCTATAAATTCAGGTGGGATACATTCAAGGTCATATTTTGGCTCTCAGGGATTTGTCTTAATTTTCTTCAGCTCCTGTCTGAATTTTCATAGGAACAATTGATGGTCTGTTCCACAGTCTGCCCTTGGTCATGTTTTGGCTGTCGATATGGAGCTTTTCTACAGTTTTCTTCCACAGATGTAGTCAATTTGATTTCTGTGTATTTCATCTGGTGAGGTCCATATCATCAAGGCCATATTTTCCAACTCCTGATTCTTCCTCTTTTTTTTTTCTAACCTTTGCATTCCAATCACCAGTAATGATCATGTTTGATCAATTTCAAATTTAATAAGTTGGTAGAATTCTTCTATTTCATCCTCACTGGCTTTAGTGGTTGGTGTGCAAATTTGAATAATAGTGGAATTAACTGGTCTTCCCTGTAGGTGCATGAATATTATCCTATCACTGACAGCATCTAGCCTCATGACAGATCTTGATATGTTCTTTTTGACGATGAATGCGATGGCGTTTCTCTTCAATTTGCCATTTCCGGCATAGTAAACCATGTGATTGTCAGATTCAAAATGGCCAATACCAGTCCATTTCAATTCACTAAGCCTAAGATATTGATGTTTATGTGTTCTATTACATTTTTTACAATTTCCAATTTTCCTAGATTCATACTTTATACATTCCATGTTCCAATTATTAATGGATTTTTACAACTGTTTCTCTTCATTTTAAGTTGTACCCCATCAGCAAATGAAGGTCCTTAGGGCTTTAGTCCCACAGGCTTTACTCCATTTGTGTTATTACGGTCAACTCTACTTTGAGGAGGCAGCTCTTCCCCAGTCACACTTTGAGTGCTTTCAAATCAGAGGGGCTTATTTTCCAGCACTATATCTGACAGTGTTTCTCTGCCACTCATAAGGTTTTCAGTGACTAAATATTTGGAAGTAGTTTGTCTCTCTTTTTTCCAGTCTGTCTTCATCTGGAGGAAGTTCATCTGAAACCTGTCCACTGTGGGTGATCCTGTTGGTATTTAAAATACCAATGGCATAGCTTCCAGAATCACAGCAACTCACAATCCACCACATTAATACAAATTTTTAGAGAATATTGAGTTCCCAAACATAAAACATATGTACCAGTGATAATAGCATTTGGCAATAAACATGAAGGCTGGTGTTTTAGGTTTCTTTTGTCTTACGTCTAATTAGCATTAGTCTCTTTACATTGCTTTTAGTTAAGGATATAGAAATTAAGGAAAATGAATATGTGGTTCAATTGGAAGACCAATACAATACTAGAAGAAAGTTAGAAATAAAATACCATTTGATCTAAGAGACCTTGATTTTTCAGGATACTTTATACTATCTTTTTAATGAATGACCCATTTAGATTTAGTTTATACCAGCTTTGATATGCACTAACAAGCAGCAATTATGTCTCCAAATCATGAAGTTAATGAAATAATGCCTATTTGGAGTTTGATATTATAGGCACAAAGATATTTTTTTCTTGTTTAAGCCTAATTTACATGAAAGAAAATTTGACCATTTAAAAGAAGATAAGAAGAAAATGACAGCGATGTGTTCTCAATGAGGCAGACAATAGAAATCTTAGCTTTCAAAGAAAAAAAATTTTAAAATATAAACTATATACACTTTCCAACTTATTCTGACTTTGGATAAAGAAACATTTTTTTTAAACAAGTGATATCTGCTAAAATGATCTATTCTTCACATCTCACTCATTCAGTGCCATCAAGTTGACTTAGACATGTAACAATCCTATATGGGGCTTCTGACACTATAAATCTTTATAGGAGCAGAAAATATCATCTTTCTCCTGCAGAATGGCTGGAGGGTTGAAAATCCAGTGCTCTTCCTACAGTACCATCAGAGCTTCTTCACATAAGTTCAGGTTAATGCACAGTTAGATGTCATGTATGTGACTGTCAATATTTATCTTTGTTCTAGAAAGTGTGACAAGAAAGCCATAGAATTAAGTGAAGTATGTGGACATAATGTCTAAATGTGTAAGAATACTTTTGGAAAAGACAAAATTCCCACATATGACAAGGCCACGTGTGTCAGAGTAGAGCTATGTTCCATCCAGTTTTCAGTGACTGATAATTTTGTAAGGAGATTTCAAACCTTTCTTCAAAGGCAGTTTTGGTAGACTCAGCCTTCTAAACTTTTGATTAGCAGCCAAGCACGTTATCCACTCACATCACCCAGAGATTTCTTGGGGTTGATGACTATGGAGTAGTGAATTATCTAATATGTTTCTAGACTTGTCTTTGTAACACCCATCAAGGGCTGTGTAAGAAGTTGTTGTTGTTCAGTGCCATAGAGTTGGTTCCTACTCATAGCGACCCTATATAGGATTTCCAAGGAGCAGCTGATGAACTTTAACTGCCAACCTTGCAGTTCATTCTGACCTTAAAGTCCAGTGCATTAACCCACCTTGCCACACCAGATAATACCTATAGGATGATATGATTTAGCTGTGGATGTTAACTAAGTTCACTGTAATTGTGAAAAGTGGGTTTAAAATGAACCATCTCTGAAGCAGGGGGTAGAGTGGTGGTGGCGGGGGAGAAGAAGAAGAGCTAGGAATGAAACACATCTTTTGGATCTGGTGATCCCTGAGCATTGAACATCCTCAATCCAGAGACAGAAAGCTATGACACCAGAATAGTGGAAGAGGAGCAGCAGTAACAGCAGCAGAACCAAGAATACGAGCATGAGACAGGGGAGTGGAGTTCCCAATCCACAGAGCTGGTCAAGCTGAGTGAAGTTTAGCAGAAAACTTACTTATAGACTCGGGTGCCTCCAGGCACTTCAGTGGGGGAGCTGTTTGCTGACCCATGGAACTAGAGCTGAGTGCTTTCAGGCTGAGGCATATGGTATAGCAGTGTGTCCTGTGGACATTTTTCTGTAACTGACTGGAATAACTGTGCCCTGAGCATTTTCTGTTCCTGTATTGTAGCCTGTTAACTTCCCTAATAACCCCATAACTCTAAGTATTGTCTCTGAGTTCTGTGTAGCCATCACAATGGATCATTGAACCCAGATGAAAAGTGGAGTGTTGTGGGAGAGAAGGTTTGTTGTCACAGAATTTTGCAGTTTGGTGTCAGAATCAGGGGTCTGTTAGAATGACTTCAGACATAGGAAAGTATGAGATTTTGTAAAAGAAAGAATGAAGGGATATGGGAAGTAATCATAAATGGTTATTTTTCTTACTGTTATTTGTAATGGTTGAAAGAAATGTTACAGATGTTACACTGCAGCTGAGGATAGAAAAGCAGCAACTGGAATCATTGGAGAAAAACCTGACTGATTAAACAAGATGACTGATGGGGGCGCAGGACCTACTTTATCCAATCAGAAGCACAAGGTCACATACAGATGTGTGATGGGAATGGTTATTTGGTATCTTGATTACAAAGAGTTTGTAAACTCATCTTCAGCCTGTACTTGACTGCGTATTCTAAAAGGGAGTTAGAAATTGCCTAGAAGGAACAGGCTTTATTTCAAGCCAGAAGCATGTCTATAGTATAAGGCACTTAGGTGAAAACCTGAGTCCCACCCAGAATACCCAGAGAACAGATTTATGTTAAAAAGAAAGACTTGCAGAAAGCAAATTAACTGGCATTTTGAATTTCAAGAAAATAGCTTGTTATTCTAGGACTTAAAATTAAAAGGAGCTGGGAAGAAGACAGCCTGGCATGCTCACTGGTGACCACTTGGCTTCACTTGATGAGTAGAAGTGGGGGATAATGCAGCAAGGAAGAAATGAGTTGAGAGAGTGAAGAGGACAGGCTGTCTGGTCTGAAGTTTAGGGACTTGTGTGGACACCTAGCCCTGGAGGCTAGGGATGAGAAAGAACTAATAAGGAAGACACTGGCTGGTCTGAAGTGCAGGGAAGAGTGGGTGGACTCCCAAACTAACAGCTAGTACCCACTTGATGTAGTGAGGACGGCTAAGCCTGAATCTACCAGCCCCAACAAAATGAAGAAAGAGATATTTGGGCTAGTGTAAATTATTGCAACTTTAATGGCTTGCAGTGGACTGGATTTTGCTTATGAGAGAAGATGCCAGTTAATACCACTGTAATTCAAATTTATGTACCAACCACTAAAGCCAGTGATGATGAAATGGAAGAATTCTACCAACGTCTTCAGTTTAGAATTGATCAAACATGCAATCAAGATGTACTGATAATCACTGGTGATTGGAATGCAAAGGTTGAAAGCAAAGAGGAAGGATCAGTAGTTGGAAAATATGAACTTGGTGATGATAGAAATGATGCTGGGGATGGCACTTTTGTTAGACCAGTGACTTCTTCATATCAAATACCTTTTTAAACAACATAAAAAGACACCATACACATGGAACTTACCAGAGGGAATATAAAGGAATCAAATTGACTGCATCTGTAGGAAGAGAAGGTAGAAAAGTTCAATATCATCATCCAAAATAAGTAAAAGGGCCAACTGTTGTTTATATGCTTACATATTATTTTTATATGCTTATATAATAATAATATATGTTTATATAATTGCTTATATGCAAGTTCAGGCCCAAGCTAAAGAAAATTAAAACAAGTCCAAAAGAGTGAAAAATGACCTTGGACAAAAATCACACTTGAATTTAGAGGCCATCTCTTGAATAGATTTGATAGTCACAAGACACTAATGACTGAAAACCAGAGCTGTGGAATACCATCAAGAACATCATACAGGAAGAAAGGAAAAGGTCATAAAACCACAGGAAATAAAGAAAAGACCAAAATAATAGATGTTAGAAGATTCTATGGAAATTGTTCCCTAGCATAGAGATGCTAAATCAAATGGAAGAAATGAGGAGTAAAGAACAGAACAGAAAAAATTTGAAGGGCAGCTCACGAAGACAAAGTCAAGCATATATATATAAAGACCTGGCAGAAAACTAAAAGAGAAAAAATGCTCTGTATTTCTCAAGCTGAAATAACTGAAGAAAAAAGTTAATCTTTAATTTGTAATATTGAAGAATTTTATGGGCAAAATAGTGAATGATTCAGAAAATCTCAAAAAAAATTGGAAGAAGTGGTGTAGGTTCAATGTTTTCAAGAAGGAGCATATGGTACTGAAAGAAAAAGTTGCTTATGGGTGAAAAATAAGAATAGAGAAATTGACAAATATGAATTGAAATCTTTCAGCAAACTGATGCAGCATTGGAGGCAGTCACTCATCTCTACAAAGAAATTTGGAAGATACCTAGTCAATAGATTGGAAAAAATCCACATTTGTGCTCATTCCAAAGAGAGGTGATAATGAAATGTGGAAATCATCGAACAATATCATTAATATCGCATGCAAATGAAATTTTGCTAAAGATAATTAAAAAAAAGCTGCAACAGTACATTGAACGAGAACAGTCAGAAATTCAAGCTGGATTCCAAAGACAACATGAAATGAGAACATGGGTGACATGGATCTCAGCTGAAAGTAGATACATGTACTTTACAAACTATGCAATTTGCTTGTGCTTTATAAACTATGCAATAACTTTTGGCTGTATGGGCAATGACAAGCTATGGATAACATTATAAAAAATTGATATTCCAGAAACTTCATTGTGCTCATGAGGAATCTGCACATAGACCAAGACACAGTAGTTGGAACAAGACTAGGGTATACTGAATAATTTAAAATCAGGAAAATTGTGCAAATGGGTTGTATGCATTCACTGTATTTACTGAGTCTGTAGGCTGAGCAAATATCTGAAAAGTTAGATTATATGAAGATTAATGTGCCATCATGATTGATATACAGATTATAGATCTTTGTTTGCTGGAAACAAAGAAGGCTTAAAATACTTAACTGAGAAAGACTTAAGATTACAACATTCAGTCTTGCTCCTCAGTGTAAAAAACAACAACAAAACAAACAAAAACAAAAACCTTCACAACTAGATAAATAATATCATGATAAATTGAGAAAAAAATTAAAGTTATCAAAGACTTCATTTTGCTTGGGTCTATAATCAACAGTGGCACTGTGGACTAATGCATCAGACTGCAAAGTCCTCTGAACTGCAAGGTCGGTGGTTCAAGTTCACCAGCTGCTCCTTGAAAACCCTATACAGGGTCGCCATGTGTTGGAATCGACTCGACGGCACCTGGGTTGGAATCGACTCGATGGCACTTAAAAACAATCGACATTCATAGAAGCAGCAGCCAAGAAATCAAATGATGTGTTGAATTATGAAAATCTGCTGCCTAAGACCTCTGTAAGTGTTCAAGAGCAAAGACATCAGTTTGAGGACTAAGATGCACGTGATCCAAGTCATGGTATTTTCAGTCAATTCATATGTGTGTGAAAGTTGGGCAATGAAAACTGAAGACTTTAGAATTGATACATTTGAGTTATGATGTTGGAGAAGAATATTTAAAATACCATGGTCTGCCAGTTGTACAAATGATGACTATAATTGTTATGAGTATTTTTAACTTGTATGTGTGCATCAAGTATTTTTGCTATGTTCATTTGTGAAATACAAGATGTAAATGGTGTCAATTTTTTGCAGAGGGAGTTGTATGCATGTTACATCATGTTATTTACAAGTATGACTTTATAAGTGTCTTATTTATAGATTATGTATATGACTTTAGGAGATATGTACAAGTACCAAGTTGACAAAGGAGAGACTGTAATATTGTGTCTACTTGACTAGGCCAGGATTCTCAGTGGCTTGGCACTTGAGATATAGTTATCCCCATGATGAAATCTAGTATAATAAACTCTATGATGAGGTCAACTCTGATTAGCCAATCAATTGAAAGGAAGTTTTATGGGGGTATGGCCTACTTTTATTATATTTGACACTCAGGCAAACCTTGCTTGCTTTCTGCTGTATTTGGATCTTGAGTATGGTACATCCTCTGGTCTCTAGTTCTTTGGACTTAATCCAGTGGTCTGCTATATTACCTGCCAATCCTTGAAGTTATCAGCAGCTTGCTTTCTTATCTGCCAGTACTTCTGAAACTATCTTCCGGGTTGGGCTACTTGCCTGCTGTCTGACCTACTGATCTTGGTTCATCTGATCCAGACTTGGGACTCCCCATTTCTACAACTGTGTGAGACATTTCCTTAATATAAATTTCTCTTTATATAAACGTATGTCTCATTAGACATACTTCTCTAGAGAACACAACTTAAGACTATGATAATTTAGGTTTTGTATCAACTTGACTAGGCCAGAATTCACAGTGGTTTAGTGCTTAAGAAGTAGTTATCACCTGGATAATGAGATCTAATACAGTACAATCAAACACATGATATGATTTGATGCTAAAAGTCCTGATCTGATATTATTACTCTATATTGTAAATATTCACTTGTATGATGTTAATGAGGTCAGATGCAGTCTACAGGATTACCTTGTATCTTGAATGGATCTCTTTTTAAATATAAAAGGAGAGAGAAGTGAGGGGAGCTTAGAGGGACCTACTACCACCAAGAAAGAAACGTTGAGAGTGGAGTACATCCTTTGGATTGGTGTTCCCTGCCCTGTGAAGCCAAGGAGTATGGATATCTCCAAGGAATACTGGGCCTACAGATGCTGAAAGGAAGCAAAGACCTTTACCCAGAGCTAATAAGGAGCTCTGGTAACGTAGTGGTTACAAATTGGGCTGCGAAC
>NW_006408627.1:10614522-10616877 GCF_000296735.1 Chrysochloris asiatica
CTATGAGTTGGAACTGACTCCACGGCACATAACAACAACAACAACAACAACAATAAGGAGTGACCCTTCCCAAAGAGCTGGCACTCTGAAGTTGGACTTCTGTTTCCTAAATTGTGAGAGAATACGTTTCTGTTTGCTAAAGCCATCCATTTGTGGTATTTGTGTTATAGTAGCATTATATAACTAAGCCAGACACACTTCTCATTTTTTTTATTGTTCACATTGCTTCATCTTTCATTCTTGAGATGTCTTTTGTGTTGATTCTTTAGTCCCTTTGACATGCCCCTGTGTGGCGCCATAGAATTAGCACTGGACCTCAAGGTAAGTTTGAAATGCAAGGTCAGCAGTCTGGACTCAACAGCCACTCCTCAGAAACCCTATACGGGGACGCTATGAGTAGGAACCAACTCTACAGCACATAACAACAACAACAATCCTATTTTTAAGCACTTCCTTATTTTTGCCACTACAGGTTACAGGTTCATTTTGTATCTGCCTGTCCTAGAATCAGTTGCTTTTGATTTTAATTTGTAAGAAGACAGAGTAAAATAACTTAGTTTGCTTTATATAAATATTGTATATGTTGGTGGTGGCATGCGGTGGAGTCAGTTCAGACTTATAGCAATCCTGGGTAGGGTTTCTGAGGCTATAAATCTTTATGAGAGCAGAAAGCCTCATTTTCAGTGGAACAGTTTCAAATTGCTGAACTTGAGGTTAGAAGCCTGACTAGTAACCACTACGCTACCATAGCTCCTTAAATAACTCATATAGTATATATAATAATCATTGTATAATATGTTATGTATAATAATATTCATTGTACAAGGTCAAAACCAAATATGGGATCATATTAGGATCATTTCGTAATAAAACAAAATATAACTAATGCTAATAACTTGACCTGAAGACATTTTTAGGAACATGATAAAGGTAACAATTTCAAATGGATTGTGCATTTTCATTTTTTTGCTTCCTCTCATACAAACAGTTTGGAGAAAGTACTGTGGGGAAGGCAACTCACTTTCCATTTATCATCCACACACCTGGTCTTATTCTTTGTTATACCAGCAGCCACAATTTTCAGAAAAACAGTATTGGTTCCAGGATTAAAATAACTAAGAACCTAAAGAACTATCTTTAGCTAAATATAAAGGTGATTTATTACTTTATTCTCACGTGTTCCTCTTTCTCTTACTATTTAACTAACACATTTAAAAAAAAAAAATTTCTCCATTATTTTAGTCAACAAAGGAGTGCAATTGTTCTTTTCTGACCATCTTTTATATGTTCTTTATTATCTATCTCAGCATTGTTTTACCCAAAGCAAGCAGAGACAGGCTGTTTCAGTCACTTAGTATTGTCATTAGGGAGCACTTGTGACACTACAGACTTAGCACAAGACTGTTAACCTCAATGATGGCAGGTCAAACCCATCAGTCATTCTGTGGAAGAAGGATAAGACTTTTTTGCTCTGTAAAGATTTACAGCCTCAGGAACCCTATACAGGGTCACTATGAGTCAGAATCGCCTTGATGGCAGTGGGTTTGTTTTGTTTGTTTAGTGTTATTTTAAAACAAAGAAGAATAAAAGCTACAAGTGGGTGCCTTTAATGAATAGGAATTTTATAGGTTTGTTGTTAAAGGCAGTAGAGTCAGTCCGACTCACAGTGAACCTTTATAGAGTTTCTGAGAAACAACTAGGTTTGAACCAATGCCCTTGTGGTTAGCAGTCTAGTGCTTATCCTACAGTGTCACACCACTAGGGTAGACTTCCCAGTTCAGGTGTGACTTTAGGGGACTGTTTCCTTGATGTCCCCTGGTGCTCTTGGTGTCTGTCTCCACCTTACTTTTCTCTCTGTGTCTGTTCTGCTCTTTTTGTAACTCAGAAGTGATTTCAAAACCAAACCAAATTCACAGCCATTGAGTCAACTCTGATTCATAGCAACCCTTTCCAAGGGAACAAAAAACCTCAGCTTTCTTCTGAGAATCAGCTGGTAGGTTTGAACTGCCCATATTGAAGTTTAGTGCTTATCCTACAGCACCACCAGGGCTCCTTCAGAACTGAGTGCTGTTGTGTGCTGTCAAACTGTGTGCTGTCAACTTGGTTCCTGACTCATAGAGATCCTATATAGGGTTTCCAAGAAGCAGCTGGTGGGTTTGAACAACCAACCTTATGTTAACAGTCCTTATCCTACAACACCAAACAAGAGGACTCCTCAGAACTGAATTGTTGCTGTTGCTAAGTGCCATTGAGTCATTTCTAAGGAGTGGCTGGTGGGTTTGAACAGCTAACCTTGTGGTTCACACTGACCTTGTGGTACAGTGCTTTATACCACCACACCAGAATTGAATGTTG
>NW_006408627.1:10630059-10636062 GCF_000296735.1 Chrysochloris asiatica
TTTCTTTCTTATACAGTAACTCTGTGTATTCCTTACATCTTCTTTTGATGCTTTCTGCAACATTCATTATTTTCCCCATAGAATCCTTTAATATTTCAAGTTGAGACTTGAATATTTTCTCAGTTCTTTTAGCTTGAGAAATGCTTAGCATGTCCTTTCCTTTTAATTTTCTAACTCTGGGTCTTTGCACTTTATTTTATAATACTGATTATGTCTTATCTAGCTGCCCTTTGATATTTTCTGTTCCACTCTACTACTACTCATTTTTCTTTCACTATAACATTTCTATTCTGGAGCACAAGTTTCCGATTCTCTTCTTATATCCATTATAGTCTTTTCTTTCTCTCCTGTTTGCTTAATGACCTTGTACTTTCTTTCTGTATGATGTTCTTGATGTCATTCCACAACTCTTCTGGTTTATGGTCATTAGTATATAATGTATCTTCTCTGTTCTTTAGATGTTCTCTAAATTCATCACAAGATACGTTCTGAATCATATTTTAGTTCTTGTCTACTTGTTTTAATTTTCTTTAACTTCATCCTGGACTTGCATATGATGATGTATTCCACAGTCAGCCCCTGCCTTGTTTTGGCTGGTAATACTGGGCATTTGCACAATTTCTTCCCACAGAAGTATTAAATTTGATTCTGGTGAAGTCTATGTGTATAGTTGTATGTTCATTAAAGGTATTTTCAATGAAGTTATTGGTCTTGCAAAATTCTGTCATGTGTCCTCTAGCATCATTCCTATCATCACTAGACCATATTTTTCAAATACTGATTTTTTTTTTTGTTTCCGACCTTCATATTCCAATCACCAATAATTATCAATACATTTTGATCACATGTTTTATCAATTTCAGACTGAAGCAGTTCATAGAATTCTTCAATTTCATCATCATTGGCTTTAGTGGTTGGTATGTAAATTTGAAATAATAGTGATATTAACTGGTCTTCCTTGTAGGTATATGAATATTATCCTATCACAGCATTGTACTTCAAAATAAATCTTGAAATGTTCTTTTTGATGATGAATATGATGCCATTCCTTTTTAATTTGTCATTTCTGTCACAGTAAACCATATGACTGTCAGATTCAAAATGGCCAATACCAGTGCATTTCAGCTCACTAATGCCTAGGATATTGATGTTTATGCATTCCATTTCATTTTTGACACTTTCTAAATTTTCTAGTTCCATACTTCATATATCCCGTGTTCCAATGATAAATAGATATTTGCAGCTGTTTCTCATTATTTAGTGTTATGGCCCATCAGCAAATGAAGGCACCGAAAGTTGAAAGGGATGAAAAGTTGGGTGGAATGGAAACAACAACCAGAGAGAGAAATCAAGATAACTGTTGTTGCATGGAGGGGATTGCAAACGGAGATTAAAGCAAAGCATATGATTATTTCACTCAATTCGAATTGAGTGAAATAAATTTAGTTTGAAAAATAAATGCTGAAAGTGTGAAAGCTTCCCTCTGTTTGTGTCATTATGGTCAGCTTTATTTTGATGGGAGAGCTCTTTCCCAGTCAGATTTTGCATTCTTTCCAACAGAGTGGCTTTTCTACTGACAATGTTCTGATGCTCTTCTTAATGTTTTCATCTTTTGGCACATACCTGATAATATTCTACTGTTATTCATCAGGTTTCCAGAGGCTAAACAATCGGATGTAATCTTCCTCTCCTGCTTTCTAGTCTGTCTTAGTCTGGAAGCTCAGCTGAAGCATGTTCACCATGGGTAAACCTCTTGGTATTTAAAATACTGATGTCATAGCTTACAACACTATAGCAACTGGCAAGCTACCATAGTACAACAAACTGACAGATGTGTGGTGGAAAAATCACCTGGAGAGCTAGAAAAGTACTGATATCTATGTGATTTTATGTTTTCCAAGACGATGGATGTTCATCTAAAGTTATAAAACAAGAATTGTTCAATATAATGAACATTTAAAATATCTGGATTACTTGTTAAAAATTCAAAATTTTGGGGTTGGTTTCAGAATTCATAATTCTTGATCAGAGATGGGATCCAGAAATCTGTATATTTAAAAAATAAACCCTTAGATACTTAGGTTCTTTGCATTAGACTGTAATGCAGATCAAGGTGTGGTAGCAGCTAAGTCTAGGTTTTCACTGCTGTTTGGAGTCATCTACAGCTCTATGGAATGATTTGTTTCTCTTTGTAATCACTGGGGTCTATATTTTATTTATGCTGGTTCCTCTGGAATGCTTTCCCATCAATAGTCTAGATAATTAAAAAATATATATATTCAAGTTATCTATTAGCTACTCTTAGAATTTTTTGATTCCTCCAAGTCCTTGCCTCCCAATATGTCCCTATAACAATGGTCATGTTGTTGTTGTGTGCCGTGGAGTCAGTTCCGACTCATAGCAACCCTGTACAGGGTTTCCGAGGCTGTAAATCTTTACGGGAACAGAAAGCCTTATCTTTCTCCAGTGGAACAGCTGGTAGTTTCAAACTGCTGACCTTGTGGTTCACAGCCCAATTCATAACCACTATACTACCAGAGCTCCTTAACAATTGTCATAGCAGTTATCTTACAGGTTTTGTAAACCTGAGTATTCTTACCCATTTCTTTCCTAACACACTAACTCCCTTGAGATGACCACCTGTGATTAGCTAATTTCTATACCTTAAGCTGTAGGATAATGTGCTGGGACTCAAGTCAGTTAGAACCACAAGTTTGGTGGTTCAAACTCACCAGTTGTTCTTTTGACCCCTATACAGGGTCGCTATGAGTTGGAACCAACATGACTGCACTTAACAACAACAACAGGGTTTGCCTCAGTTGTTTATCATTGGGCACACCCAAATTCAAAATCTACATTTTACAGGTGTGGCACTGTGGGTTAATGAACCAGACTGTAAAGCTGTTTGAACTACAAGGTCAGTGGTTGAAGCTCACCAGTCGCTCCTTGGAAACCTTACACAGGGTCACTATGGGTCAGAATTGACTAGATGGCCCTTAACAACAAGTATATTATAAAACATTCCATCTCTAGGATAAATGCCTAATGCGATGGAAATATGGATATTTTTGTTCCTCTGTAAATTTAATTTATTCATGACACTTCTTTTCCTTCCCACAATTAGAATGAATAATTTAAAGGAAAATATATTTTGTCTAGCTGTGAGGAAGAAGTTCACAAGCAATTAACTCAAGTTTCTAGGCTATTGGAGAGGAACAAAAGCTGATAATTCAAAAACCATTTATATTTGTCTTTAGAATACATTTTGGCATGGCTGATGTTCTAGGAATTCTTATTATTTCATACAAAAGAATGAATCCAGGTCTGTAAGTCCTGGTTCTCCAGGAGCTCAACACTGCTTTCCTGTAAGCTCCTTCATACACTCCTTATAAGGTGTGCTTTTCAAACGACTCCTTTGTGGATAACAGGATTTTGAAAAAAATTACAGAATAAAAAAAAGAGATTGGCATTTGTGGCATGCAATGTGTTTTAATTGAGAATCTCCTTTCCATTAAACCTAGTGTTCTCCTATTTCTATCTGCACGTAAAAGCTTATAGTACTTTGTTTATGTCAACAAAAGATTCAATCAAGCAAAATAGGCTCTGGTACCCATTTTTCTCTAAAGAAAGATAAAAAGAGTAACTTGCCTAGGGAATGCAGGATAGATTTATATTCCCATTATAACTATTTAATCATTTGTAGAGATTCTTATTTTTATTTTAGAAAGTTGTTTTTTGTTGTTGTTCTTGTTTTACAAACTCTGGAACTTAACTTTCTCAGCATTTCTCAGTAGTAAATAATATGGAAAAGTTTACAAAATCTACATCAGAATTATTTTTTTTCTTCTATAATTATAAATATGTGCTCATAAGTATATAAATTCAGTTTATTCTTTATTATAATTTTTATCTGTTTATACGACACTGATATATTTTACAATACCGATAAAGTTTACAAAGGAGTGTGAAAAATGCACTCCCTAAATCTTTGAACTTCTTTGTGAGGTCCTGCTGATTTCTTTGTTCCACATAATTTTCCATGCTGAGCTCATTTTGTTTGCGAGCTTTCTTATTTCCTTCCTTGCTGTGGTGTTAATATTTACTAAATATTTGTGATTGTATTTTTTGTTAATTTAATGAGAAAAGTTTATTAGTTTTCTTTGCAATCTTCCCAAATTTTAAAATCCATTGTATCTGTAAATCAACTTGACTTTCTCTCTATTTGGAATTTCTGTAATTCTACTATTTATTTGATCTTCATTGTGACTAGTATTCACCTACATATTCTCCCTTTGGGCAAAGCCATGGGAATGTGACAGAAACAAAATAGCAAAAAACATGCTTTGTTTCTGATTATGATTCATTCAGTAATGGGCTTTGTACACAAGTACGTCCACTCAGAGTGAAGTCCAGAATGTTTAATTAGTGGTTAAGATAGAAAACCTGTCTTTTGGACTGGGAGAAGAAGCACATGTTACTCCAGTTATAACCATGAGAGGAGGCAATCTTGGGAAAAAGGTGAAATCATTAGGGAAATAATTTATCCATGAACCCTAGCCAAACTCTGTCCTCCTGTGAATGTGTTAGCCATGTCCAGTAATATACCTTTAATGTGTGCTATGGAAACATTTTCCCACAAACTTTTTCATGCTCTCTTGAATAATAATTATAATTAAATTTTCTTTGCAGCTGAAAAACCTCTAGGCAGATATGAGTTCCTATGGTTGATATGTTTATTTGTCATATGAGTGAGGAATCATTTAGTTATTTTAATATGTGATGATGTAGTCCTGGTGGTGCTGTGGACTAATCATTGGACTGCTAACCACAAGATCAATGGTTCAAACCCACGAGCTACTACTTCCAGGCAGAACAATGAAACTGTCTGCTCCTGTAAAGATTTACAGTCTTGGAAACTCTATGGAGTGGTTCTACTATGTTCTGTAGACTCACCACAAGTTGGAATTGATTCAACATGTGGGTGTGACTGGTAGGTAATATATGACAAAAAACCAACAATGAAATATAAATGAATTTATATCTCCAGTACAATGTGTTTGAAGCAGGCCTCACAAATGTGAGATAGGCTTTTTGAATGTATTTTCCTATTCCATTTTTTCAAGTTCTCTCTGCTCTTGACAGAACAACAAAATTTCAAACAAAACTTGTATGAGCTATTTTTTTCTTTGCAATCTTGTATTTGCTTTACTACTCAACTGAGGCATTCTCCAGACTGAAACTGAAATTTAATAATCCAGACTGAAAAATGATCTAGTTCAATCCAATTGTTTTTATAAATGAAGAATATGAATCACAGGAAGATTAGTGAGTTGTATAAAAATTGAGACACGTGTTCTAGTCTCCTGACATCTGACGAGCCCTCGTTTCGTAGTAGAATGTGATCTACAAAGATGGGGAAAAAAAAGACTGGAAAATGTAGGCAGTACATTTTATTATAATATTTGACTTTGTCTTCTGGAGCTGTCCTTTGAAAATTTCTGTTCAGCTCTTTTACTTACACATTTTTTTCCATTTAATTTACCATCTCTATGCTGGATAACAAGTGTTAGAATCCCTATTAACATCCATCCTGGCCATTTCTTTCTTTTCTGTCTTTTTAATGTCTTTTTGTTTTCTTTCTGCATGATATTGTTGATGTCATCCCACAACTTTTCAGGCATTAGTATCTAATGCATCAAATCTATTCCTGCAATGGTATCTAAATCCATTTGGGGCATATCCAGGGTCATATTTGGCCTCTGGTAGACCTGTTTTCATTTTATTTTGCTTCACCTTGAAACTACATATGAGCAAGCTGTCCCTGGCCTTGTTTTAGCTGATGAGATGGAGCTTTCCCACTATCTCTTCCCACAGAAGTAGTCAATTTGACACCTGTGTATTCTATCAGGTTAGATCTATGTATATAATTGCCTTTTATGTTGTTTAAAAAAGGTATTTGCAATAAAGTAGTCATTGGTTATTTAAAACACTGGTGGCATAGCC
>NW_006408627.1:10638282-10644168 GCF_000296735.1 Chrysochloris asiatica
GCAAGATAAAATCAGTCTTATCTGTGTTTCCTTCCTAAAATGTAGCAAACAGTTGTGTTACAGATTAGTAAATAAATACAAATAAGCATATATTTACTTTGCTTACTTGGTACTCCATACCTGTGAGGGATTATGCATTTGAAAAGACACTTTGATTTTCTAGGAAGGTGTGGTGGGATTGAGAGAGACAAATTTTAGCCATACCTAGAAGCAGAGTTTGTGTTGTGGTGATATATTAATAAGTAAACACTAGTAAGCCTGTGATTACTTAACTTCTAGGTTCTCCATTAGTTAGACGTCAACTGGATGGCCTCTAATAACAAGAAAGTTATACCATGAATATTTTTCTCTTTTGATTGAATAAACTTGTTGTGTAAATAAAAAAGTCCATTGTTACTGAGTCAATTCCATCCTACAGTGACCCTATAGGGCTCCTAGTGTGATGTCCGAGGAGCGGCACTGGACTGGAAACCACAAGGTCATCAGTTCAAGCTCATCAGATGCTCCTTGAAAACCCCATACAGGGTTGTTATGAGTTAGAAATGACTCGAGGACATTAACAACATAAGACAGAGTAGAACTACACCATATGGTTTCCAAGGCTGTACATTTTTACTGTAGCAGATTACCTACCACATCTTTCTTCATCAGAGTGACTGATGGATTCAAACCACCAACCATTTGCTTAACAGCCACTCAGACATAACCATGACTTTTTATGCAGATTTAGACAGAGTTATGGAGTCCTGCTGTGGTGCTGTGGGTTAATGTGCTGGACTAAAAAGTTGGTTTAAGCTGTAAGGTTGGTGATTCAAGCTCACCGGCTGCTCCTCAGAAACTCTATACAGGGTTGCTTTGGGTCAGAACCAATTCAACAGCACTTAACAACACACCAACAAGACAGAGTCATATGGTGAATTCATCATGGTTCAGGATTATGTCTGTTTATTTTTCTACTGTTTTAACAGAATACTAAGAACCGATCAGTTCTCCTGATTCTCCCTTTCTTCACAAATGCAAGTGTAAAGTTCTCTTCATGAAAAGTAGCAATTCTATTCTAATTATACCTCTTATGAAAAGAACTTCCTCATAATCATGTTTCAAGATTTTAATGTTTCCAAATTCTTTAGTCATTCATTAAAGAAGAAAATATTACTTTGGGGTTTAAGTACAGCAACTGTGTATGGATTTTACTATTTTAGACAAAAACAGCATTTTTTCCCATTATTCCCAGTCCTTTCGATTATTTCCAGAAAGCAGTTTTCTGTCATTTCCAGGTAATTGTGTGACCTTGGAAAAATTACTTAATTTCTATAATCCTTGCTTCCTTTATCTGTGAAATAACAAGTAATAGTCTTCATAAAATTAAGTGAGATAAAATTGATGGCGGATTAGGGAGAAGCACAGTGAAGACATCTGACAGACAGTAATAACACAGACTACAGGATGAAGCAGTTTCAGGGGGCAATCCCAGAACTCTGAACTACATAAAAAGGAGTATTTAGAAGAATTAAAGGCTTACTGCTAGTAGGATTTGTAGCAGAAGCAAGAAAGGTGACGTTTTCTAATCTTCGGCTGCCACTGGGTGCCTTAGTGACCATCTTGGGCGTGACGGAGCAGCAATAGGATCAGAGGAAGGTTCCCACCAGAGAGGTCTGACCAATCTGACCAATACTTAGAGATAAACGTATAGATTTTTTTCTTCTTATTCTTCTGTTCATTGGTCTCGTGCTATCTGAGCACCTCCATTCTGGTGACTAGAGGCGGTGTCTGAGCAAGTGGACACTCCCTCACCCCTGGAGGTTCTACTATGCAAGTACACTGATTTGCTCAGCAAAGACCACAGCACGCAGTATCTAGGAAGGGGGAGGAGCCAGCAGGTACTGCTTAAAATAGAATGGTCTCCCAGAAGGGTTCCAGCTGGCTGAGTGAAGGGTATTAAAGTCATACTCATATTTTGAACTTTTTGTGTGTGATTGTGTACTATAGTATCAAATCTATTTTGTTAGCGGTTGTTGGTTTTTGTTGTTGTTTGGGTTCCCTTTTTACCTTGGGTGGGGGCACTTTCTTTTCCTACATTATCCAAGAAGAGACAACAATTGTGGTCATATAGCCAAGCTACAATCACACTCTATAAAATCCCACCATCCAGGCAAGAGCCAGTACCAGCTGCTACACACCAGACAGACAACCAACACCTGCTACTCTTACTCTGAGTTGAGTAATAAAAAAAGTGAAAAGGGAAGCCCAATCTCCTGATTACATCTACCTGTAGGCAATCAGAAAGCTTAATAATGCATCAACATACATTCATGTAATTAATGAAAACACATCTAATTATTGAAGATGCCCAAGAGACAGTCGAAGATATTGGCACATGTCCAGAAATAAGATAGAGTAACAGAAACAAATGAGCAGCAGGTATATCTAGACTTCTTATTGAAAGAAGGGCAGGCTTTGGAACTGCCTGAGAAAGAATCAGGAGAAAGATACTAAGGTGCATCCAAATGCTCCACAGAGGGCATGAAAAAAATAAGAAGGATGTCAGGAAAGCACTATGAAAACAGTCAAATAAGATAGAAGCATTGTAAACAATTCAAAACCTGGAAAAAGAGGTCCAAACGACTAATTATAAAATATCAGAAATGGAAAATACACTGAAAGGGCAAATCACTTTCTTTAGATGTATCTCTGGTGGTCTCAAACTGTCAACCTTTTGATTAGTAGTTTCAGGCTTAACTATTTATACAATTCAGGGATTCTCTCTCTCTTTTCTGAGGAATGGCTGGTGGGTTTGGACTACCAACTTTGCAGTTAGTAGCCTAATGTTTATGGTACAGCACCATACCAGGACTCCTCTACATGTAAAACAAAAAATGCTAAAAACTAAGAGCAATTTGTGTAAACATTTATTCTTTCTCAATGAGTACCCCTAATAGGTGTTACTCAGTGTGTATTCCATTCATTTATATGTGTTTTTCTTAGAAGAAAGACTCTTATAGTAATAAATTAGCAGATAGTTGTGTGTATTATCATTTTAACACAATCTTTTTTATATTGCAAATTGGCTTTTATAAGACAGGTGTGTTTGAAAACTGAACCACTAGCCTACAAAAAAAAAAGGGATTAGAGTTGAAAATGGCTTTCTCTATTGCTATGTTATAAACGCAAGACTATAAGGAGGAAAGCCTTGATAGAATGTTATCTACTTGGATTACTGTACACATGTTAATCTGTCATTTGGGACCCTGGAGAGCCAAGGTGAGGTCTGCTGTGCATCATGTTAACATGAGTTTCAGAAGAGATATTTTTAAAAGTTTATGCTTGACGTCTCTGTGGATTTTTAATTCAATCTGTTTCACTAGTCAGACATTGGCTTTTAGGATTATTAGCAGCATAATTATTGGAAGGACCCACCCAACTGCAGTCACTATTATCTCCTCCATGTGGAAACAAATTGTATCTCTGTGGCTTCTCTGCTCCCAAAACCCGGACATAAGGCACATAGCTGGGTCCTGCAATTAAAAATCATTCCTAGTTCATTGTTTTGAGGGCCCAAGTAGTTTCCCATATTTAAACTAGTTTCCCATTTGGGACTATTGTAACCCCAGAATCTTTGTCTGATCTGATCTTTTACTCTAATCATATGTTATGCCTTATTTGGCTATCTGGAGAGAATTTTTTTTTTTTTTTTTTTTTTTTACCATTACCCACTTTTACCTTCTGAAATTTAACACTGTCTCCTATTCAGAAATGACCCTTGTCTATGTCCCTGGTTTTTATTTTATTACCTTGAACAACAATCTCATGATTTATGATTCTGGTTATTCCAGCCAGTCTTCCACATGGCTGACTCTCAAACTCGCACTAGAAAATGAAGTTTCAGCTATTGTATATGATATGAATGATGGATAAGTGGTTATTCTTCATGCAGAATCAGAGAATGTTCTTTTCTGAAAGATCAGAAAAAAGTAGAAACAGTATTGGCAAGATTATTTTTATATGTTAGTTTTGTGAAAAGTTATATAATGATTTATCACAGCAATATTACTGGTTTAATAAACAAAGATATTCTCTTTCATTTCTTTTCTTCTTATATTTTTCCAAATTCATACTAAAAAATCCTGAAATGGGCTATGGGATAATAGCTATAATTTCAATTTTGATAATTTAAAGATATGAAAATGTGGGACTTTATGTATCTTAAAATCAATTACATGAAATGTAGCAGTACTATTACACTAGCAGAACTATCATAAACATCACAGAAGATTATACATGTAAAGAACTTAGCTCAGTGCCTGGCATACAACATGTACAATCGATTATTTATATTATTATTGCATTTCATGATTGTAAAATGGAATGAACAATTTTTATTACCTAGCCTACAATATCTTTGTTGTTGTTGTTGTGAAGTGCTTTTGAGTCAGTCCAGACTCATCATGACCCTGTATAGGGTTTCCAAGGAGCGGCTGGTGAAGTTGAACTACCAACCTTGCAGTTCAAACCAACCTTACAGTCCAGCTCATTAGCTTTCAGCACCACATTAGGAATTGAGCAATTTAAATTAGAGATATCTTTAGTAATTAAAAAAATCCTCAGTTTGAATTTCATCTAAAGCAAGATCTCTGATGTAATTTTTATTTACTTGCTGATAATTAAAATTAAAAATATTATATATATTTATCATATACACAATTTATACACACACACACACACATAATAACAAGAAATGATGAAGTAAGTATATAGTGTGTCAAGTGATGGGTGCCTAAATGGCAGACTAGAGATGAAGAAAGAAAGCCAGAATGTGGTCCTTTTTTCAGTAAAGGTTGATGAGAAAAGTCCATCCAGGAAAAGTGACATATGCACAGATGTCTGATAGGTGTAAACCATGTGGATATCTGAGACACAAGAGTTCTTATTTTGTTTCTGAAAAATAATGCATCCAAAATGTTGTTTGATTATTGAAGTAGTTGGGCAATTACTCAGCATCTAACTTAACAACAAAAAGTTACCTCTCTGCTTTAATTTATTATAGATGATTTGAAATGATCTTATAGTGCAAGAAAGCAGGCATTCCACTTTCCCTAATGCCTCTGTGGTATGTGGACTGATCCGTGACCAAGAAGATTCATTTTAAAACTAAAACACTTACATGACTTTATTGACAGGAAACATATACAACTTGCTACAAAATTTGTCTCTTAGATCACTGGCCAGTATCATTAGATATCACCGGTAGAATTTTACTACCTAGTAAAGTTTATCTTATATGATTGATATAGACTATGTTACCATGAGACCAAAATAATCAGATGCACATTGAAATACTCAGTCCCTTTAAAGTGCCTCATCATTTAATTCATAGTAGTCAAATATCTTGTTACTTGCCTGTCACTTTGTCATACTGTGATGACTTGCAGGTTGCTGCGAAGTTGGAAGCTATGCCACCAGTATTTTAAATACTAGAAGGAACACCCATGGTGGACCAGTTTCTACTGAGATTTTAGTCTAAGATAGACTAGGAAGAAGGTGAGAGATGGACACTTCTGAATGTTTAGCCACCTTTGAAAACCTTATTAATAGCAGCAGCATATTGTCAGATATAGTGCCTGAAGATTCACTCAAGCTAGAAGGCACTCAAAAACCAACTGGGGAAGAGCTTCCTCTACATAAAAGAGTTGATCATGGCAGTTCAGATGGAGTAAAGCTTTCATTTGGGACCTTCATGTGCTGATGGGGCACAATTCAAAATGAGAAACAACTGACAATATCCATTAATATTTGGAACACAGAATGTATAAGGTACAAATCAAGGAAAATTGGAATTTGTCAAAAAGGAAATGGAACACATAAATATGGATATCCAAGGTATTAGTG
>NW_006408627.1:10644507-10646638 GCF_000296735.1 Chrysochloris asiatica
AAACTATGCCACCAGTATTTTAAATACCAGCTGGGTCACCCATGGTGGACAGGTTTCAGATGAGCTTTCAGACTAGGAAGAAGGCATGATGAACTACTTCCGAATATTTTGTCACTGAAGACCTTATGAATAGCAGAGAAACACTATCAGATATAGTGCTGGAAAGCACTCAAAATAGACTGGCAAAGTGGCGGCATCAATGGGTTCAAGCATGGCAACAATTACGAGGTTGGCCCAGGATCAGGCAGTGTTTCATTCTATTGTGCATAGCATCGCTATGAGTAGGTACCAACGCGATGGCACCTAACAACAACAACAACAACATCTTGAAGCACAATGCTATTTGTGATAATATCCATGTGCCAACAAGGAAGACCAATTAATATGACTCAAATTTACGCACAAAAGTAATAAAGTCAGTAATGATGAAATTGAAGAATTCTACCTACTTCTTTCAGAATTGACTCCACAGAACTTAACAGCAATAAATAATTTCTAAATTCTGAAACTGATCAAAGATGCAATCAAGATGTATTTATATTTACTAGAGATTGGAAATAAAAGGTTGAAAACAAAGAGGCAAATAGGGTATTGGTGATTGTGTGGATTATGACAAGCTCTGTGCAACATTGTGTAGAATGAGTATGCCAGAATACTTCATTGGATTAATGAGGAGGCAGTTGTTTAAACAGAAAAAAGGAACACTGAATGGTTTAAAGTTAAGACATATTTACACCAGGGTTGTATTCTTTCACAATATTTATTCAATATGTATGCAGAGCATATAATTTGAGACACTGGATTATTTGAAGAAAAATGTGGCATCAGGATTGGAGGAAGACTCATGAATAGCCTGTGATATGCAGATGATATAACCTTTCTTGCTGAACACAAAGAGTACGTAACATACTGATTAAGATCAAATACCACAGCCTTCAATATGCGTTGCACCTCAATGAAAACAATACAAAAATCCTCACCACTGGACCAATAAGTAACATCATGATATATGGAAAAAAGATTGAAGCTGTCAGAGACTTCATTTTGCTTGGAACCACTATCAACACTCATGAAAGCAGCAGTCAGGAAATCAAGTGACATAGTGCATTAGGCAAATTTGTCGCACAATTCCTCTTTGAAGTATTCAAGAACAAAGATGTCAGTTTGAGAATTAAGGGGTGCCAGCTCTAAGCCATTATATTTTAAAGAGCCTCATATGCGTGTGAAATTTAGATGATGAATAAGGAAGACCATAGAATAATTAATGTCTTTGAGTTATGGTGTTGGAGAAGAATATTAAAAATACTATGTTCTGCCAGAAGAACAAATGAGTCTGTGATGGAAGAAGTACAGTCAGAATGCTTGTAGAAGATGGACTTCATCTCTGATACTTCAGACATATTATCAGGCAGAAGTAGCTCCTGGAATTGAACATCATGGTGAATAAAGTGGAACTGAGGGTCAGTGAAAAAGAGAATGACCCCTCAATGAGATGGACTGGCATATTGGCAGTGGCAATGGGCTTAAGCGTAGCAATGATTGTGAGGATAGTGCAGGATCAGGCAGTGTTTCATTCTGTTGTGCATAGAGTCCCTATGATTCGATTGATATGAGAACACCTGACAACATCGACAACAAAGTGAAATAGGTAGAAGACTAAAAGAAAATAATAATAAAAAAACAAAGAGAGAGAGATAAAACTATATTCATTATTTGGTTATAATGGCAGAATGCAAAGTTCCCAGAAACAATCTATTGGCTTATTAATGCCTAAAATATTTAGAAAGCATGTGAAAATCCTCATGCTAAGGGTTATTCTTGTTAGGGGTTCAGTATAATCATCTCTGACTCATAGTGACCCTACGTACATCAGAAAGAAAGATCTTTAGAGTAGGACATTTGAATACATTTGTTGTAATTTGAATACAAGTGCTGTAATAACTAGCTATGGGAATGTCTCTCTGGGCTTCATTGTCCTTACTTGTTTTTGTCAGGTGTTATTCATGACAACCTTATGTATAACAGAATGAAACACTGTCTTGTCTTCTGCCAACCTCACAGTCCTTGCTATGTTTGATTTCATTGCTGCTGCTACTTTATCAATCCATCTCAATAGGGATCTTCCTTTTTT
>NW_006408627.1:10648808-10649809 GCF_000296735.1 Chrysochloris asiatica
TATATAGGGTTTACAAGGAGTGGCTAGTGAGTTTAAACCTCTGACCTTTTAGTTTAAACCAACCTTGAGATACAGTGCTTTATCCCACAGTGCCATGCTAGGACTCCAAGACAATATGGTCCGTTATTGTTGTTGTTAAGTGCTGTTGAGCTGGTTCCAACCCATACCGACCTTGTGTAGGGTTTCCAAAGGAGCAGCTGATGAGCTTGAATTGCTAACCTTGTGGTTCAAACCGGATTTGCTGTCCAGCACATTAACCCACAACATTTGTTGTTGTTTTTAAGTGCCGGAGAGTCCATTCCGACCCATAACAACCCTGTAGAGGGTTTCCAAGGAGCAGCTGGTGAGCATGAACCACCAACCTTGTAGTTCAAATGACTTTGCAGTCTGACACATTAGTCTACAGTGCCACCCCAGGAGTGACAAATATGCAAGTAATTAAAGCATAAAATAGTTCATGCATGTTAGAAGTATAAGCAAATTAAAGGGATAAAAAGCTGAACTAGTAATCAACCTGCCAGGGCAAGAAAGGAAATTTCTAAGAATAAATTAAATCATGTGAATTAGACAAAAATGTGGTAAAAAATGATTTCATACAGTTCCATAGTGGCTGTTTAATGTTTTGTGATGTTAGCAATATGCCTTTGAACTGTAGGAGAACGTCATGGGCTGGATGTTAATATTATTAAATCATTAAAAGTAATATATAGAAGCTTTGAAAATGTTGAAAGCTATATAAATAAAACTCCTTATCATACAGAAATTGAAAAATTGGAATCCCACTCCCTCTCCAGTATTTATACATCTGCACCCGGTGGTATAATGGTTAAGAGCTTAGTTGCTAATCAGAAGATCAGATTTTCCAACCTACCCACTGTTCCAGGGGAGAAAGATATGGTAGTCTTAGAAATACTATCAGGACAAGTCTACTCTGTTATATTGTTGTTGTTGTTAGGTGTCATCGAATCGGTACTGACTCATAGCAACCCTATGCACAGCAG
>NW_006408627.1:10650929-10653015 GCF_000296735.1 Chrysochloris asiatica
TTTTCAGTCCAGCAGATTAAGCCACAGCACTACACCAGGATTCTAATTAGAAATGTTTAATCTGAAATCAAGGTCTCCTTTTGCTATAAAATAGTTCAATTTGTGAAATATTTAACCAATATTCCAGAATAATAACTTCACTTTATCTTGTACTTGTGCAAGCTATTAAGATGCATATAAACATAATTATTTTCTTCACTACATAGATCTGCATGAAAGATAAAATTAATAGTTGTCTTTTTATTAAAATATTGACATATTTATATTACCTAAGCGGTGGTTCTGGTGGTGGTATTGTGCCATCAAGTCTTTTCTATCTCATAGCAACACTGTATAGGGTAGTCAAATATGGGACAGAAAATCTTATCTTTGTCCTGCAGAGTGGCTGATAGAGTTGACCTGCTGACCTTGCAGTCAGCAGCCCAATTCATAATACACTATGCTACCAGGACTCCTTACATATTACCTTGTTATTATTTTGCTGTTAAGTGCTGTCGTGTCAGTTCTGACTCACAGCTACCCTGTATAGGATTTCAGTCCTGCTGTGCTATAGCAGGACAATGCACTGGACTGCAAGGTCTGTTTAAGCCTCAAATTTGGTGGTTCTAACTCAACACCTGCTCCTTAGAAACTCTACACAGGATTGACACACAGGTTGCTTTGAACCACTGACCTTGAGGTTCAAACTGACCTAATGGTCCAGTGCTTTTCCTACAGTGCCATATAGGACTCCTTGATGGTTCTTTATTTCATTATTTGAGAAACTACAGACTATTATTATTTTAAGTATACTTCTACTTTCATGATATTATCCCTATCCCACCAAGTTATCAGCAAGGGCATTTGAATTGTACAGGGATTTTAGCAAAGATTACCCAAATTTTTCTCTTATCTTGCAGTAGGATGGATTTCCTTGGGATAAGACCTTGTTTGGCACTTAAGAATATTCAACCAACCAAATGGATTTTTTGTTGGATGACTTTCAGGAACTTATACAGTTCAACAGAGGAGGCCTTGCTTTATCTAGTGATGGTATCAAATCACTATTGTTGGGAAATAAAGGTTTTAGTCAATCAGGACTCAGGAGTCTCAAAAAACTTTTAATTCATTTCTAAGTGTCATTTAGAGAAGACTTGAGCACATAGGGCATCCTTGTTCTTTAAGGAATGAAGTTGACTATGAAATGAACAGGGGGGTTTATTTTTAAACTGATTGTGAGAACAAGGAATGGAGGTAGGTCACAGAATAAGAGCATTTTACTATAGGATATACCGTTAGAAATATCCAGCTAAATGTTCTCATTGCACATCTGAGGAAACTGAAATAAGAAAGATTAAGAATTATTACCAAATCATGCAGTCAGGTTTCCTATGAAGGAGCCAATAAGCACACCTAGTGGACTCAATTTCAGAATTTATTTTGAATATGTGGTCTCTAAATAATCTTACATAAATGCACACTGGTTGCATTCATGACTACTGTCTAGATATGATTGACATTTTGATATTGTACTCTCAATATAAAATGATAAATTAATTTTCAGATGAAAATGTCAGTTTGTCGTATTGTGGTGGCTTGTGAGTTGCTGTGATTATGGAAGCTATGCCACCAGTATTTTAAATACCAGAAGCGTCACCCATGGTGGACAGGTTTCAGATGAGACTTCAGAGAAGACAGACGAGGAAGAAGGAGAGACGAACTGCTTCCAAATATTTAGTCAGTAAAACCTTGGGAAGAGTGCTTGTCAGATATAGTACCGAAAAATTAGTCTCTCAGGTTTGAAGGCACTCAAAATACAACTGGGGAAGAGCTGCCTCCTCAAAGTAAAGTTGACCGTGATGATACAAATGGAGTAAAGCCGGTGAGAGTAAAGCCCTTGGGACCTTCATGCTTATGGGGAACAACTGTAAAAGCAGAGAAACAAATATAAACATCCCTTAATAATCGAAACATGGAATGAATGAAGTATGAATCTAGGAAAATTGGAAATGTTAACAACGAAGTGGAGCACATAAATATCTATATCTTAGACATTAGTGAGTTGAAATGGACTGGTATTGGCTATTTTGAATCTGACAATCAAATG
>NW_006408627.1:10653485-10662951 GCF_000296735.1 Chrysochloris asiatica
TGGTAGTTTTGAACTGCTGACCTGAGGTTCTCAGCTCAATTTGTAACCACTACTCTATCAGAGCTCCTTTAAAGGCACTGAATAAGGAACAATAATAAAAGGTAGAATTGATGAATGACATAAGAATTATACCAGTAAAGTGATTGGGGGGAAATGTAGGCAAGAAATTAATCAAATGAAGAAATCAGGGTAAGATTGAAGAAAGAGATGTCTTTGCTAAAAGTCTGAAAAGGTAAAATTTTAATCATCACCCAACACTTGATCTGATGCTACTCACATTACTTAGGATATTTATGTCATTGTGTAACCCTCTGATAAGGATTTTGCTTCCAGGAATTCTAGTTACATCTATGTATGAGGAGAGTTCCAAAATTTGTAGAAAAATTCCATTATCTTTTAATTATACTTTTCCATGAAATTTTTGAAGCCCCCTTGTATTTTCAATGGTATTGGGTTGAAATGAGATTTGTCATTCCAAGTTGCTATGGTTTCTTTTCTTTACATTTCCCAAGACATAGGAGCTATAAACAGCCAAACAAGTACCAGCAAATTCAAAGGCCTCAAATCATCTCATCTGTTGTCTGATTTTAAAAGGGATCTGAGACCCATTTATTTAGTAAGGAACCAAGGGTGTAGCAAAAGAAAGTTATTTGGAATCTCCTTTCTCTTATTTCTCCAAGGAAATAAAAAAAAATGCTGGCTTCTAGACAAATTTTGGAAAAATGTCAGTATACTATAAAATGTCGTGTTCAGTGAACCTCTCATATGTACCATTTAGTCGGTAGTGGCCCAAGGGCCTTTCTAAATATAGAATGATGTCTGTGTGCTGTCAGAGCAGAAAAGAAGTAATTTAATGCTTTCAATTTGGGTTTTCTCCTTTGGCTTACTTTTCAATAAAATCATAGCCATAGGCTATTTTTATCAAAATCCCAAGTTAGTATACTTTTTCCTTTAGGGTCTTTTCTAACTCTTAGATTCACTGTACCTCAGGTTTTCCTTTTGGTCCAGATATAATCTACGATAGAAAATAGTCTCTGATACTAGAATAAACTAAGGATGAGGTCTGGTGTCGTCATGTCAGTCAGTCAGTCATTTTAGAAGCATATTTCCAAAGTGAAGGCTTTATGGATAAATATTTGTTATTAATATGATTAATAAGTGTACAAGTTATCTACCTATCTATCCATCATTTATCAATCTACTATTTGTCATATTGTGGTGACTTGTGTGCTGCTGTGACACAGAAAGCTATGCCAACAGTATTTTATATATCAACTGGATCATCCATGATGGACAGGTTTTAATGGAACTGTCAGACTAAGACAGACTAGGAAGAAGGAGAGGTGGACCACTTCTGAATAGTTAGCCACTGAAAACCTTATAACTAGCAATGGAACATTGTCTGACATAGTGCTGGAAAATGACCTTCTCATATTGGAAGGCACTTGGGAAATGCTATCTTCTCAAAGTAGAGTTGACTTTAATAGCATCAGTTGAGTAAGAAAAACAGACTTTGTTGTTGCTAGGTGCCATCAATCAAGTCAATTCCAAATCATAGCAACCTCATGTACAACAGAATGAAACATTGCCCAGTCCTGTGCCATCCTCACAGTTGTTACTATGTTTGAACCCATTGTTGCACTCACTATGTAAGTCCAGAATGTTGAGGGCCTTCATCTTATTTGCTGCTTATTTATTCTTGACATGGCACTATGAAGTAGATATTACTTCCTTTTTTTATAGATGGGAAACAGGTCATTTTGATCAAATGTCCACAGTTAATATAGCAGTATTAGTATATGATTGTTCATGGGTCTCCCTTGGGAGGCCAGTGCCTTCTGTTCACTAGCTAAGGGACTCCAGGCAAGGTACTCAGCACTCTGTTGAAGGTTGTATTCAAGCCAACATTTGCATGACTCAAAACTTTGTCCTGAGAAGCATTATGTGAATTATTATGGGAAAACCCTTCTTTATCCTCCCAGCAACTAACATCCTCCCTATTACCATTTATGTATTATTTCAGTGGGTTTTTAAATCACTATACTTCTTTTTGTTGTCGTTGTTAGCGTTCACAAAGTATAAAAAAAAAAAAAAAAAAAAAAAAAGGGAAAAGGATTGAGTTTTGATTCAAAATTCAACCTTTTTTCCAAGGAAGTGGACCTTTTAGGATAAGCACCAGACTACTAACCCCAAGGTCGGTGGTTTGAGCCCATCATTTACAGCCTCATAGAGAGGGTTGCTATGAATCAGAACCAACTAGAGGGCACTTGTTGTTTGTTGTTAAGTACCGTGGAGTCGGTTCCGACTCATAGTGACCCTGCACAGGGTTTCCAAGGCTGTAATTCTTTCCGGGAGTAGAAATCTTCATCGTTCTCCCGCGGAATGGTTGGTAGTTACGAATTGCCGACCTTGAGGTTAGCAGCCCAATTCATAATCACTACACTACCAGAGAGCACTTAATCACAACAATAATACTATGAACACAACCCCTCTTACAATTATATCTTCAGTCCTGGAAACAGGGGAATTATCTTTTCCCTTTTATTGGTAGATATACAAGTAGAAGACTGCAAGTTTTTTTAAACCAGATCAGACATCTGTAGGTGTTTAGGGTTTGTGTGTACGCATGTGTATAAGGAAACATTTATTCTTGGGCCAAGATTATTTGTAAGATATAAATGAAAATGTAAATGCTTTGCAATTCACAGGAAAATAAATGGATTCTAGAAGACTAATTAACGTAGAGCTAAATGAAAATGCATCAAGTTCTTTTACATTTAAATTGCTTTTATGGAGCTGAGATTCTTACAGAATTAATATAGAATAATTGAGGACTGAGAAATAGACAAATTATAGTTTGTTTGATTTTGAATAAATCTAAAAAATACAAGAATAAAGCTCTAATCTGATTCTTCTTTGTTTTGCTAAGAGTATACTCTTGCTCCCTATACATTCTAATGTTTGGAAGTTATACACAGAGTCATTGTATCACAAATAAATGGTCAATGCTTAGCAATTTCAAGATGTACCATATAATTAATAACTGATTATACTGAAGGAAGAAATCCAAGGTGCACTAAAGGTATTGGCAAAAACAAGGTTTCAGAAAATGACAGAATACAAATTGAAATCTTTCAACAAACTGATGTGGCACTAGAGACACTCACTCATCTATGCCAAGAAACTTGGAAGACAGCTACCTGGCCAACCAGTTGGAAGAGATCTATATTTGTGTCCATTCCAAAGAGAAGTGACCCAATGCAATACAGAATTCACAGAACAATATCATTAATACCACATGCATGTAAGTTTTTTTCTGAAGATAATTAAAAGATGGCTACAATACCACATCAACAGGGACTTGGCTGAAATTCAAGCTGGATTCAGAAGAGAATATGCAACAAGAAACATTAATGCTGGTGTCAGATGGATATTGGCTAAAAGCAGAAAATACCAGAAAGATGTTTACCTGTTCTTCCTTGACTATGCAGAGGCTTTTGACTGTGTGGATCATTACAAGCTATGAACAACATTGCGAAGAATGATTATTCCTGAACACTTGATTGGGGTATGTGCCAAAGCTGTATTATTTCACTATATGTATTAAATCAGTATGCTGAGCAAATAATCCAAGAAGCTGGATTAGAAGAGCATGGCATCGGGATTTGAGGAAGACTCTTTAGTAACCTACAATATGCAAATGATACAACATTGAGTAATAACACAGAATAACAGATGAAGCAGTTTCAGCGGACAGTCCCAGAACTCTGAACTGCATGTAAAGGAATATTTAGAAGGATTGAAGGCTTACTGCTAGTGGGATTTGTAATAGAAACAAGAAAGGTGGTATTTTATGATCTGCAGCTTCCAGCAGGTACCAGAGTGGCCATTTTGTTTGTGACAGAGCGTGAATAGGAAGAGAGGAGCATTCCCACTTGCAGAGGTCTGAACGGTTGTTGGAGATAAAGGTGTGAACATTTTTTTTCCTGTTCAATGGTCTTTTGCTATCTGTGCAACTCCACTGTAGTAACTAGAGGGTCGCCTGAACAAGTGGATAACCTTGTGCCCCTAGAGGGTTTTGAGAATGGAAAGGAGCCAGCAGGTATTGCTTAAACTGAGCGGTCTCCCAGACGGCTGCAGTCAGCTGGGCAAGGGGCGTTAAAGTCATACTCATATTTTCTTATGTGTGTTTATTTATTCATTTATTTATTTATTGTGATTATAGACTATAGTATCCAATCTGTTTTTTATTTATTTATTATTTATTTATTTATTTATTGCTGTTGTGTTTTTATTTTTTGTTTTCTGGTTCTCCTTTTACCTTGGGAGGGAGCTCTTTCTCTCCTTACATTACCCAAGAAGAGATAGCAATTGTAGTCATATAGCCAAACTGCAATCACACTTTATAAAATTCTACCATCTAGGCAAGAGCCAATACCAGCTGCTATACACCAGATAGACAGCCAACACCTGCTATAGCTAATCTGAGTTGAGTAATAAAAAATATGAAAAGGGAAGCCCATATCCTGATCACAGCTATCTGAAGGCTATCAGAAAGCTCAATAATAAATCAACACGCATTCCTCTAATTACTGAAAACACATCTGATTATTTGAGATGCCCAAGAGACAGTTGAAAATATAGACACATATCCAGAAACAAAATAGAGTAACTGAAAAAAAAAAAAAAAAAACGAGCTGCAGGTAGACCTAGACTTCCCATTGGAAAGAAAGCAAGCTTTGGAACTACCTGAGAAGAAATCAGGACAGTGATATTGAGGTGCATCCAAATGCTCTGCAGAGGGGTTGAGAAAAATAAGGAAGACAAGAAAGTGCTACAGTAGCAATCAAATAAGATAGAAATAGTACTGGAAACCATTCAAAACCTGCAAAAAGAGGTCCTAATGATTAATAATAAAATATCAGAAATGGACAAAATACTGAAAGGACAAAGGTGTAGAAAGGAAGAGATGGGAGTCAGAACCAGTGATTGGAAGACAAATCTCTCAATACTGCTAAGACAGAAGAGCAAACAGATGATACAACCTTGCTTATAAGGTTGTGAAGAGGACTTACAATACTTACTGATGAAAAGCAAAGACCATAACCTGCAGTATGGGGTTATGCCACAATGTAAAGAAAACAAAAATCCTCACCACTGGACCAATAAATAACATTAAGATAAATAGAGAAAAGATTGCTGGTGTTAAAGACACTACTTTGCTTATAGCTACAATCAGAATTCATGGAAGCAGAAGTCAAGAAATCAAATGACTTACTGTATTAGGCAAATCTGCTGCACAAAACCCCTCTCATGTATTCAAGAGCAAAAATATCAGGTTTTGGTAACTTACGCAAGCCATGGTATTTTCAATAATCTCATATGCATATGAAAGCTGAAACTTGAATACGGAAGACTATAGAAGAATTGATGCATTTAAGTTATGATGTTGATGAATATTAAAAGTACTATGGACTCCCAGAAGAACAAACAAATCTCTAGTTGGAAGACATAGAGCCAGAATGCATCTTAGATGCCAGGATGACAATACTTCGTCTCTTCTGCTTCGGACATATAATCAAGTTCAGCAGTCCCTGAAGAACAACATCATGTTTGGTAAAGCGGAAGGTCAGTGAAAAAGTGAAAGACCCCCAACGAGATGAATTGGCATAGTGGCAGCAGCAATGGACTCAAGCTTAACAATTTTTAGGCATGGCAGTGTTTTGTTCTGTTGTTCATAGAGTTGCTATGAGTAGAACCCAACTTGAGGGCACTTAACAACAACACAACAAAAACTAATTTACCTTCCCCACTTCATGATTCACTTTTCTCCTTCCGTCAGCAGAAACAAAATTTGGCACCTTGTTCCCAGTTTGAGCATAATGATTTTCCCCTGCTCTCTTGGAGCAACAGTTGGTCATGCTACCCTGTTCTGGTCAATGGCATATTGCTGGAAATTTACTCATTAAAGATCCAGGAAATCTAGTTTTTCTGGTTAATAAAGCAGTTCAAACTGAATGTTTCTGTTGCGATCCTCCATTTCAGCTATGTCCTTTATTAAATGATATACCTAGAGTGCCACACCAGGACTCTCAACAACAGCAAAAGAGCTGTAATAGCCATTTTGCATCAATAAGGAGAAATTTACATGTTGCTGATAGTAAAGCAGAAAACTAGAAAAAAACCTATGTCCTTGCTGATTTTCTTGACAACTAGCCTCTGGAAATCTTGCTATGCATAAAATAAATTCATAATTTAAGACACTATAATAGATGTGAGCTTCTGGTCCCACATAGTTTAGGAAGGAGGAGAGGTGGACTACTTCCATATATTTAGTCACTGAAATCTTTAGGAATAGCAATAGAACACTGTCAGATAGCACAAAAATTTTAAATATTGAAAATTGAAACATGAAGTATAGCACCAGAATATTGTCAGATATAGTGCTGGAAGACGAGCCCCTCAGGTTGGAAGGCATTCAAATTATAATTGGGGAAGAATGGCTTCTCACAGTAGAGTTGACTGTGAAGACGCAAATGGAGTAAAACTTTTGGAACCTTCATTTGCTAATGGAACACAATTCAAACTGACAAAAACAGCTGTAATATCCATTAATAATCAGAACATGGGATGTGTGAAGTATAAATCTAGGAAACTTTTAAGTTGTCAAAATAAAAGGGAACAAATAAACATTGATGTCCTAGGCATTAGTGAGCTGAAATGTACTGATAATGGCCATTTTGAATTTGAAAATCATGTGGTTTACCAAGCTGGGAATGACACATTGAAGAGAAATGGCATCACATTTATAATCAAAAAGAACATTTCAAGATCTATCTTGAGGTACAACACTGTCTGTGACAGGATAATAATCCATATGCCTAAAGGAAGACCAGTTAACACAACTATAATTCAAATTTAAACACCAATCACTAAAGTCACTGTTAATTAAATTGAAAAACTCTACCAACTTCTTCAGAGTCCTGGTGTGGCACTGTGGGTTAATGCTTTGGACTGCAAAGTCTGTTTGAACCACAAGATTGATGGTTCAAGCTCACTAGTCGCTCCACAGAAATCCTATCCGAGGATCATTGTGGGTCAGATCCAACTCATGGCACTTTAAAATAACAGCAGCCATCTTCTTCAGTCTGAAATTGATCAAACATACAAGTCAAAATTGATAATTACTGGAGATTTGAATGTAAAGGTTAGAAACAAAGAATAAGGATCAGTACTTGGAAAATATGGCCTTGGTGAAATAAACCATGCTAGAGATAGTATTGGAATCCTGCTACTGCACTATCAGTTAATGCCTTGGACTGCAAAGTTGATTTGAACTACAAGTCAGTGGTTCAAGCTCACCAGCTACTTCTCAGAAATCGTATATTGGGTTGCTGTGGGTTGGAGCCTACTCGATGGCACTTAACAACAAGAGATAATATGTGTCAGAACCAACTTGACAGCACTTAACAACAACAACAAAAATGGAACGCATAAACATTGATGCCTACACTAGTGAGCTGTATGGTAGAACAATATAGAATGCATGATAGTGTTAGACAATTTTGTAAGACAAATGACTTCTTCATGGCAAATATATTTCTTAAAAACAAAGAAGACAACTATATACATGAACCTCCTTAGATGGAGTAGAAACAAATCAAATTGACTACATCTGTGTAAAGAGACGGCGGAAAAGCTCCTTACCATCTGCCAAAACAAGGCCAGGGGCAGACTGTGGAACAGATCATCAATTGTTAATACACAAGTTTAGGCTGAAGCTGAAGAAAATTAAAACAAGTCCACGAGAACCAAAATATTTCCCTGAATTCAGAGATCATTTGAAGAACAGATTGTATTAATTAGATACTAATGAACGAAGACCAAAAGAGTTATGGAATGACATAAAAAACATACAGGAAGAAACCAAAAGATTATTAAGAAGACAAGAAAGAAGGAAAACACCAAAATGAACATCAGAAGAGACTCTGATACTTGCTATATAGTGTAGAGATGCGAAAGCAAACGGAAGAAATAAGAAGGTAAAAGAACTGAATCGAAAATTTCAAAAGGCCCCTTGAGAAGATAAAGTCAAATATTATAACAAAATGTGCAAAAATCTACACTTAGAAAACCAAAAGAGAGAAACTAGCTCACCACTTCTCAAGCTGAGGGAACTGAAGAAAAAATTCAAATGTCCACTTGAAATATTGAAGGATTCTGTGGGCAAAATATTGAATGATGCAGAAAGTATCAAAAGAAGATGGAAGAAATGAATGCAATGCACAGTTCCTGTACCAAAAAGAAATGGTGAATGTTCAACCATTTCAAAAAGTAGCATATTAATCAAGAGCCAGTGATACTGAAGGAAGAAGTCTAAGGAGTGCTGAAGGCACTGGAAAATAACAAGTCTCTGGGAATTGATGAAATACAAATTGCAATCTTCAACAGAATGAAGTGGCACTAGAGACACTCCCTCATTTCTGCCAATAAATTTGTAAGACAGCTACCTGATCAACTGATTGGAAGAGATCCCTATTTGTGCCCATTCCAAAGAGAGATGACCCAGTAGAATTATATTAATTAATATAATTAAGATTGTAAGCAAGTTGAATTTTACTGAATTTTAAAAAAGGTTGCAACCATACATTGACAGGGAACTGCCAGCGGTTTAAACTGGATTCAGACAAGGACCTGAAATGAGGGATATCATTGCTGGTGTCAGACGGATCTTGTCTTAAAGTAGAGAATACCTGTGCTTTATTGCCTATGCAGTTAATTAATTCCACTTATGAGAACAATTAATTCCACTTATGAGAAACCTATACATAGATAAAGAGGCAGTTGTTTGAACAGAATCTGAGAATGCTGAACAGTTTAATATTAGGAAAGGTGTGTGACAGGGTTGTTTTGTTTCACCATACATAGTCTGTGTGCTAAGCAAATAATCAAAGAATCTGGATTATATGAAGAAGATCTTGGCATCATGATTAGAGGATTATTCATTAACAAACTGTGATATGCAGATGAAACCACCTTTTTTGCACAAAGTGATGAGAACTTAAAATATTGATGAAGATAAAAGCCCACAGACTTCGATATTCAGTTGCACCTCAGTGTAAAGAAAACAAAATCTTCACCACTGGACCAATAAAAAACATCCATATAAATCGTGAAAATATTGAAGTTGCCAACGACTTCATTTTGATCGAATCGACCATCAACATTTATGGAAGCAGCAGTCAAGAAATCAAATGACATATTGCATTATGCAAACCTGCTGCACAAGACCTTCTGAAAATTTTCAAGAGCAAAGATGTCAGTTTGAGGACTAAGGTGTGCCTGACCCAAGCCATGGTATTTTCAATAATGTCATATGCACATGAAAGTTGGACAGTGAATAATGAAGGCCATGTTGTTGTTGTTGTCAGGTGCCATCGAGTCGGAACCGACTCATAGCGACCCT
>NW_006408627.1:10664533-10666264 GCF_000296735.1 Chrysochloris asiatica
GAATCTTTCAATAACGAAAGTCGAGGCTTGAATTTTTTCTTCAGTTCCCCCAGCTTGAGAAATACTGACCGTGTTCTTCCCTTTTGGTTTCTAACTCTATAAAGATTCACTGGGCAAATTATTGAATGAAGGCCATAGGATAATAAATTTATGTTATGGGGTTGTAGAAGAATACTAAGAGTACCATTGACTGCCAAAGAACAAACAAATTTGGGTTGAAAGAAGTACAGCCAGAATACTCCTTAGAAGCCAGTATGGCGAGACTTCTTCTCTCATACTTTGGATGTATTATTAGGATGGAGCAGTCTCTGGAGAAAGATATCATGATTGGTAAGTTTTAGGGTCAACATAAAAGAGGAAGACTCCAAGGAGATGGATAGGCATAGCAATAACAACAATGGGCTTAAGTGTGGCAGCAATTGTAAATTTGGCATTGGACTGGGCAGTGTTTCATACTGTTGTGCATAGGCTTGGTATGAGTTGGTACTGCCTCAACAGCACCTAACAACAGCCGCAGTAATATATGACTCTCTGTCTTCTGCCAATTATATATTTCTAATTCATAAAAATGAATGTTTTCCCATTTTGCTGCTTTATTGAAATAGCAATCTGCTGAATATTTTTATATTAGAATTCTAAAACAACACTTAGATATAGTGTGTTGGAGTCTAAAATATCATTGCTACAAATGAAAATCATGTCTTTGCAGAGTTGTAATTGTATGGGAAATGATGATCTAGCAGATAAATTATATTTTATTACTCTAGGAAAAATTATACCTATTCTGTGGTTGGAAATGCTTTAAAGGGGCCACAGGGCTTGTTATAGTCATTTTTCAAATGCACATTACCTTTGATTGAATTTTTCCATGTCTTACCCTCTGTTTTACATCTACTGCTCAGGGAAGAGAAAGAATCACGTATAGTGGGCAGCAGATATACACAAAATCCTTTGCTTTGTAGAGTTATGTGTGTCAGAAGGCAGGAAGGGTAAGGAAAGCAGGAGGAATGACAGTGATAAACACAGGGAAGACGTAGGATAAGTGGTATTACATTACAGGGATTACAAGCAACGACTTGAAACAAAAGTGTACGGATGTGTGGTATAATTAATTATTTAGTGTCTCTTCTTGCCATAGTCTGTACGTATCACCAAACAACAATTTTTCTGTTGAATTTGGATAAGAGAAGATGGGAGAAAATACTGATAGAATGAAATGATTCAGCTCTTAGCTGAGTTAATTAGAATTGTAAAAACTTGAAGCTCTAGTATGAGTATAAAATGTGTCCTCTTAGAAGTGTATGGCGGGGTTTCACTACATTTAGTGAAGAAGAGCCAGGGAGAGGACCATGCTTTTTGTACCCCAATATCCCTGCACATTGAACCTCCTCCACCAAGGAACAGAAACCTGTGATGCTGGAGGAGTGGCAAGGGAGCAGAGGCAGAAGAACCATGAACCAGGCATGGAACAGAGCAGAGGCTTTCTCAGCCCACAAAGCAAGTAAAGCTGAGTGACTTTGGGCAGAAGGCTTTCTTGTATGTTGGCATGACTCCACGCACTTATATTAGGTAGCAAGTTTTTCTGACCCATGGACCTAGGGCTGAGTGCCTTCAGACTGAGGATTATGGTGGAGTGGGATGTCCTGCAGACATGTATTAGCAACTGACAGGAACTATGCTCTGAGCATTTTCTGATCTGTATTGCAACCTGTTAACTTCCCTAATAAACCC
>NW_006408627.1:10666919-10668923 GCF_000296735.1 Chrysochloris asiatica
TGCATTAATAAAATAAAACAATGTTTTGTTTTTTTATTCATATGTTAATGTTTTGCAACATAAGGAAATTCTTGCAGTGGATCCAAATTACAGGAAGGAATAGGGATTAATTCTATTTTCCATTCTGTTTCTTGGCTCAGGCCTTCTAAAACACAGAAATAATCAACTCATCTGAAACACAAATATTGACCTTTTTTTCAAGCAGATATTGTTGTTACATACTGAGATTTCATATTGTTTTATTTCTGAAAGACATGGGCATTTCCATATAGTCATGAGTAGGTTTATAAAAATAAAGAATTAAGATAAACTGTCACAGGTTTATAAAAAATACTGTACCTTTTAAAGACAATGCTTTGATATTCCACGCTAAGGAATTCCATGCAACAGTAAGCTTTCTAGTTGTTTCCAACTCAAAGATACCACGTATTTGTCGGAGTAGAACTGTACTCCATAGAGTTTTCAATCACTGATTTGTTGGAAGTAGTTAACCAGAGCGTTTTTTTCTGCAATGCCTTGGGATATATTCAATCCTTTCACCTTTTTGTTAGCAGCAGAGGGGACCCCTAAGGACTCTAGGATAAGCCATAATGCAATTATGAGCTATATGAGGTCAAGTTTAATATTATTGCTTCTAGAGTTCCAGTATATACATGCATGAGTTTATTCCAAACATAATGTGCTTAAATATCTCTGAGTCATTAGTGGATGGCTGTAGACATGGTCTCTCAATAATACACTTGTCTTAGTCTCACTGGGATGCTGTCGAAGAAGAGGATACTTTTTGGGTCATGGAAAAAAATGATTTTGAGGTCAGGGATAATAACAATTTTTAACAAAGCTCAAGTGAACAGCTTCCCAAATCACTTAAACTTTGCAACCAGTTAATGAGAATGTTATCCCATAAAAAGCAACAGTTTTAATATGGAACAAGTATTTTAAGTGAAGTCGAGAAGACCTTAAAGTTGAACCAAGAGAAGGAAATTGACAGAAACTGGTGAAAAAAGACTGGCAGAATCCCCATTTTTGTGATAACTATTAAAGTTTGGATCTATAGTTTGGCATTTTAAATTTTAAGTGAGCAACCTGACATGCTTTTGGCTCAGTGAGCACCAAAAATGTTGTAATTTAGGTTGGGCTTAAGAGAATCTTTACAAATATCTACTAAATGATTCCACTCCGATTAGTGGTTGTTGTTATTGCTAAATACAGTAGATTCAGTTCCAACATTTTATTTGCCAGGGGCAATTTTAATATTTATAACATCATTTGCAGGCCATACAAAATTATCCACTTAAAAATTAGCCTGCTATATTTGGTTGAACATTTAATTAACTCACCCCAAGTGTGATAACTGGACTCCTGGTATGGTGCCGTAGGATCAGCACTAGACTGTGAACCACAAGGCCAGTGGTTCAAACCCATCAACTACTCATCAGAAACCCTATATAGGGTTTCTATGAGTCAGAACAGACTTGATAGCACTTAACAACAACAACAACAACAACAAAAATGTGATGGTTGGAACTGCAGTTGCCTTGGCAAGGCTAGACCAAATGATTTGAAAGTTCTTACATGGCCCATGGGATCAATGTCCCCACCTCTGACTCAGGTAGACAATGTCTAATCTATGCATCTACTCCAGGACCCACTGCTGCTTAAGAGAACTTTGCTTGTGCTGTCTTTATTTGTCTTCACTTACTTCAAAGAATGTGGAGTGAGAGACAGGCATATCGTTTGAAAAGAGAAAAACTAAAGTGACTCCAGTAAAGATAGAAAAATTTGACAAAAAGTTAGAATAACAATCGCTAAAAAAATTTTTTTTCAGGCATACAAAAATCTTAGATACTAAATGCTCTTCAAATTAAATTTGATATGCAAATTCAAATTAAAGCTGAAGAAAATGAAAACAAATCTACAAGAGCCAAAATATGATCTTGAATTTATCCCTCCTGAATTTAGAGATCATCTGAAGAACAGATTTGATGAATTAAACACTAAAGA
>NW_006408627.1:10670780-10674446 GCF_000296735.1 Chrysochloris asiatica
GCCAGGTGGCATCATTGATGGACTCAAGTGTGGCAGCGGTAGTGAGGTTGGCCCAGGATCGGACATTGTTTCGTTCTGCTGTGCAAGGGGTCGCTATGAGTCGGTTCCGACTCGATAGCACCTGACAACAACAACAAATGCTCCTGGTGTTCCTAATTGTACCTGCTTTGAAGGAGCATATTCTTTTTAGTGATGAATGAATGTGGTCAGATTTGTGTTGCTAAGGAGGCAACCCTCAGTTTTTACCTCTGACCTATCAGAAATACCTTGGCCTTTTACAATCCAAGTAAATAGTGGAGCAAGTCAATTGGCGAAGTTTCTCATTACTGTGCCATAAGAAACTCATTAAAAGAAATTGCAAGTTTATCACAATGTAGAGCTTACAGGATAGGTCATTCTGATTGCTTGTTTGACTCTATGTTCAGCATAAAGATTGGATAATTACGGCGAAAGGATTTTAGTCCTGGTGCATACTTTCCCTAATTTTGAACAGTAGCCCTTTGTTCCGTTTGAACAAGTAACTCTTCGTCTATGTATAGATTCCTCATGAGTGCAATGAAGTGTTCTGAACTTTCAATTCTATGTAATTGTCTTAGTTATCTAGTGTTGCTATAAAAGAAATACTCCAAATGGATGGCTTTAACAAACAGAATTTTTTTTCTATAACAATTTAGGAGGTTAGAAGACTAAATTCAAAATTTCCTGGAGAATGCTGTCATGCTTAGTGCCCTAGAAAGTCAGTGAAAAAGAGGAAGATGCTCAACCAGAGGGTTGAGAGAGTGGCTGCAACAATGGGTTCAAACATAGAAATGGTTATGAAGATGGTGGAGGATCGGCCAGTGTTTCATTCTGTTGTACAGAAAGGATCACTATGTATCAGAGCCAACTTGATGGTACCTAACAACCTAACAATACACTTTCTCCCAAGGAATCCCAGGGTGGCAAAATGATTATACCCTCAGCTACTAATTGAAAGGCTGGAAGTTTGAATCCATCCATAGGCAACTTGGAAGAAAAGCCTGGTGGTCTACTCCTTCACCCCTCAAAATAAAATTGACCTTTGCAAACCTTATGGAGAATAGTTCTTCTTAGACACACAAAGGATTGTCATGACTCAGAAGTGTTATTTTTTTGCCCTAATAATCAGATTGTCCCTTGGAATATGGTTTTCATTTTGGACAGCAGTGTTGGGGTCAAGTCAGGAAACTTTACCTTTCCTTTTGTCTTTCTGTTTCCTGTTTAAATTGGCAAATCTCTTCATGTCCATACTTCAGTCTTTGAATCTTTGTCATCTGTAATCTTCCTTTCCATCTGTCATTCTCTTTCAGTTATTTCCCTGAGCTTCAGGAATTATTTGTCCAGTTTTTTTTTCTAATAAAATGGACATGATCTGCTGCCCAAATGCATACTTGTTCTTCAGGAGGAAGTGAGCCAGGACTCATTGTGCAAATACTCTTCCCAGCAGCATCCTTCCCATCACACAAACATGCACTTTCTTTCTCACAACGCTCATTGGCTCCCTTTCTCTTTTACCCATTATTGGTGGTAGTTGTTGGTTGTGCAGCTCTCACTTGCCATTAAGTGATCTCAAATTCATGGTGACATCACTCACAACAGAACAAAACATTGCCACATCTTCACAATTGTTGATATGCTCAAATCTTGTTGTACCCTGTGTATACCTACCAACACAAGGGACTCATCTTGCGCCAATATTTAATTTTGACTCATAAGATCTTCACTGATGAAATTTTAGAAATAGATTATCAGGTATTTCTTTCTCATCTACCTTAGTCTAGACAGTTATTTTCAAATTTTCAGGTTGAAACAATATTTTGCCAAATAGTCTTGCACAGTCAAACTTTCTTGGAATCAATATTCACTAGCAATTGAAAATATCAGTGGTATTCCAGCACACTAATTTTATATTGTCAAACAAAGCAAATTGGTATAAGTTGAAATGATTGATATTTACTAAGGCCTCTTATAGAAACTATTGTCTGTGACCACTGTGGAAATCTCTATTTTTTTTTCCTATCATAATTGTCATTGAGTCATCTCCTTACACAAAAATCAAATTACATATAGAGATGCCAACATTGACCACACAAATCTAATTGAAAAAGTATACTATTTGATAAATGTATTTAGTATGATGGATGCAATTTCCTATATTCCTCTTGTATATCAGATATTAGTCTTAAAGTTTAAATGCATCGCTACAGTTATATCTAGCAAGTTTGTAAGGTAAATAATATTATCCATGAAATATATAAGACACTAAACATTAGAAAGATTTGTTACTTTTTACTTTTCCTTTGTTGATACTTTATACATTATTGAACTTGGAACTACCCACCATCCATCTGCTGTGATCTAGTCAGTTTTGACTCATTGTGACCCTTGGGATAGAGCAGAACTGCCCCTTAACATTTTCTAGACTGTAAATATGGACTCACATAGCCTCATTTTTCTTTCACAGAAGGTGAGAATGTGGCCATCAAATACTATCACATCACTGTGTAGGGATACAGGTCAGAATTCATCACTCATCACTGGGGCAATTACGCTTTGATTGTAGTGATCGTAAGAATAAATTCTGATAGCAATTTTGTTGAGATGACTTGAAAGTCATTAAATGAATCCCAACATTGGGTAGACTCAATCTCAGGGGCTTGGACATCCATCCTAATGATGGGATTATAATTAAACTTTCATATTAAAGTAAGAGGTGACTTTTTTGTCCCTTTTCTTTGGCACTAGGGCATGGTGTAAAGAGTCATAGAGTCCAATATCCTGTCCAAGAATCACACGTTAAAAGTTCACAAAAAGTTACAGAATTTTTTTTTTTCTGTATTATGTAACTCAAAAGAGGAACTGTGGATGATATACATATGTCTTTGGATGTTGTTGTTGTTGTTAAGTGCCGTTGACTTTGTAGCAACTCATAGCAACCCTGAATAAGGTTTCTGAGGAGGAGCTGGTGGGTGTGAACCACCAACCTTGTGGTTAGCAGTCTAGTGCTCATACAGAGCCACAATACTACCATAGCATTAGATTGTCGTTGTTAAGTGCCATCGAGTCAGTTCTGACTCATAGCAATTGTGTGGAGGCTTTCTGAGGAATGGCTGCTGGGTTGTTGTTTGTAGGTACCATCAAATTGGTGTCCACTTCTAGCGTCCTTATGCACAACAGAACGAAACACTGCCCAATCCTGTGCCAGTCCCACTATTGTTGCCATGCTTGAGTCCATCAATGATGTTACTTGGCCAATCCATCTCGCTGGGGTCTTCCTCTTTTTCTCTGACCCTCCACCTTACCAAAAATGATATACTTCTCCAGTGACCGGTCCCTCCTGAAAATATGTCCAAAGTATGAGAGACAAAGTTTGGCCATCTTGACCTCCAAGGAGCACTCTGGCAGCACTTCTTCCAAAATAGACCTATTGATTCTTTTGGCAGCCTATGGCACTTTCAATATTCTCCTCCAACAGCATAACTCGAAAGCATCAATTCTGATACAATATCCCTTATCCACTGCCCATCTTTAACATACATATGAGTTTATTGAAAATACTATGGCTTGGGTTAGGAACACCTTAGTCCTCAAGCTGACATCTTTTATTTATTTATTTTTAAACATCAGTCCATTCACATTTGATAATAT
>NW_006408627.1:10696075-10703845 GCF_000296735.1 Chrysochloris asiatica
GGTCAAAGGTTCAAGCTCATCAGCTGCTCCTTGTAAATCAATACAGGTCACTATGGGTCAGAACTGACTTAATGGCACTTAATAACAACAACAACTCAATCTGTATGCTGTGCAAATAATATGAGAAAGTGAATTATCTGAATGGAGGAAGATGCATTAACTACCTGCATGTATGCAGGTGATACAACCTTGCTTGAGGAAAGCAAAGAGGACTTAAAATACTTAATAATGAAGACCACAGCCTTTGATATGGGTCATACTTCAATGTAAAGAAAATAAAAATTCTCACAACTAGACCAATTAGTAACATCATGACAAATGGAGAAAAGATTGAATTGTCAAAGACTTCAGTTTGCTTGAATCCACCATCAACATTCAAGGAATTGACACTCAGTAAATCGAGTGAATTATTGAATTAGGCAAACCTGCAGTACAAGATCTCTCAAAAATACTCAAGAACAAAGATGTCAGTGTGAGGACTAAAGTGAATCTCACTCAAACCATGATGTTTTCAATAGCCTCATATGCATGTGAATGTTGGACAATGAATAAGGAAGACCATAGAAGAATTAGCACATTTGAGCTATGGTGTTGGGGAAAAGGATGGCTAGAAGAACAAAGAAATCTGTGTTGGAAGAAGTACAGCCACAATGTTTCTTAGAAGCCAAGGTGGCTAGATTTTGTCTTTCATAGTTTGAGCATATCAGGAAGGACCATATCAGGAAGTCTCTGGAGAAGGATACCATGCTTAGTAAAGTGGAAGGACAGCGAAAAAGATGGAGAACTTCAACAAGATGGATCAGTACAGTGACAACAGTGGATTCAAGCAAAGCAGCAATTGTGAGGATGGTGCAGGACTGGGCAGTATTTCCTTCTACTGTACATGGGGTTGGACAGAACATGTGGTTGTACAGAACTGACTCGATGGCACCTAACAACAACATATTTATGTACACAAAGAGTCAACTGGGTTCTTCCATGTGATAAACACTGGACTGCAAATAACAAGGTCTGTGAATTTGGGAAAGATGAGACTTTCTGCTCCCATTAAGATTTGAAGTTTCACAGGAGGAAATATAACAGTAGAAACTCTACTGCAATAGACATATAGATGCTCATTAATCCTTAAAACTCCTTGAAAGCTAAATACTTACTTAATCCATATTTAGAGATTTAAAAAATCTGATGCACAGGGCGATTTAGTCACATAACCAGAGTCATGTAGCTAATAATTATGTAGCACAGTCAGGAATGTACCCCAAGTGTCCTGTGATTTTTATTATCATTGTAGGCACAGAAAATCCAGGCAGTGAACAATTTTGATGGGACTGACTATGCTCATAATTTTATCTCAGTTTACATATTAATTCAGAGCAGTGTGTAGTTTTTAGAATTAAATAATTTTCAATTTGTGTGCTAATATACAAAACTTTCTTTACAGTCCAAGTCCTTTTCACTCTTCTGGCTTCTTTGAACTTGTCCCAAATTCTTCTTAAACAATTACTGTATCTCAGTACTTTTTCAATAAAGAAAAACAATGAACTCTTAGTTATCTTTTCATCAACTTGGATTACATATTGAAAATCTTAATTGATCCCTCTAAGCACATTCTTTATTTGAATCACTCCCACTGTAAGAATACATGGGAGGTGGGGCTTGCTGGCTGACAGGGTGGAGGTGCAGTGAATTTTGCAGTCAGCAATACCACGGAATACCAGGAGAAGCGGTTCAAGGCAGAACCCCCAAACTCTGAACCACATAGGTAGGAATATTTAAAGTTTGAAGGCTTATAGCTGGTGGAACTTGTAGTGGAAGTAAGAAATCACATACTTTTGAATCTGCTGGACTTCGCAGCCCAGAGCTGACAACTTGGGCAAGACAAAATGGCAAGACCAAGTAGGGGAATAGACCCACCATGGAACGATGCCATGGGAACCTCGGAGCAAAGGTGGACAATACATTTTGTCGGTTTTGTTTTGTTCTGATTTTCATTTTTTGGGGGGGGGGTATATGTTCATTGTCCCCTAACCCCACCCCCACTGTTTGCTCACCTCCATTCTAGTGACTAGAGGGGGTGCCTGAGCAAGTGGACATCCCCCACCCCAACCACTGGTAGGTTCTTCTACCATGCATGCATACAGATACTCTCAGTCCAAGAGTCGGCTCTGAATTGTTTTATTAATAGGGAAAAGCCCAGAACAAGGGGCGTGGAGAGGGAAAGAGAGTTTAAAACAAACAGGCCGAAAATTAAATTAAATCCTGAGGTATAACATAACAATCAACAGTGGCATCTTGAAATTTATCAGGCAGCTTTGAAGGCAAGAAGCTAAAAGATAACATTAAAGTCATACCCATATTAGGCTACAGATTTTTTTTTTTTTTCTTCTCTCTCTCCTGTCCCCTTTCTATGATTATACACTGCAATATCCAAGCTAGTTTTTTTTGTTATTGTTCTTTCAGCAACTTTTTTTTTTCTTTTTCTTTTTTTGCTGTTGCAGTTTTGCTATTATATATTCCCCTTTTTACTTTTGGGGGACCCTTTCTCTCCCTATATTACTCAAGAAGAGTCAACAACTGCTGCCATATAGATAAGCTACAATCACACTCTATAAAACACCAAAATCCAGGCAAGAATGCCTGGATTAAATGCACCAGTTAAGAGACAGAGGGTGGCACAATGGATAAGAATATAAGATCCTTCGACACATCTTACACATAGAGACGAAAACAGAGTAAAAGTCAAAATGTGGGGAAAAAAATACCAAGATAATTGAAATAAAAAATGAACAGGAGTGGCAGTATGAATCTCTGATAAAATAAACTTTAAGGCAAAACCCAACTTAATATATAAAGATGGACATTATCTCATGATTAAAGGGATGATTCAACAAGATGAATTAACCATAACAAATATATATGCTCCTAATAAAAGAGTACCAAAATATATAAAGCAAACCCTATTAGATTTGAAGAAAGAAATAGATGAATCTACAATAATAGTGGAAGATTTTAATACAATGATTTCAGAAATGAATAGAACAACCAGAAGGGAACTCAACAAAGACACAGAGGAACTAAAAAACACAATCAGCCAACTGAACTTCATAGATGTATACAGAGCATTCAACTCAAGAACTGCACAATACACACTCTTTTCCAGTGCACATGGAACATTCTCCAGAATAGACCATGTATTAGGCCACAAAACAAACCTCTATAAATTTACAAATATCAAAATACTACAAATCATCTTCGTAGACCACAATGCTATCAAATTAGAAATCAACAATAGGAAGACCAAGGAAATAAAGTCAAATACATGGAAACTAAATAACACTCTGCTCAAAAGCAACTGGGTAGTAGAAGAAATAAAACATGAATTCACAAACTTCCTTAGAAACAAATAAGAATGAAAACACAACACACAACTATTTTTGGGACACAGTGAAAGCAGTATTGAGAGGAAAATTTATCATAATAAATGCACACATCCAAAAAGAAGAAAGAACCAAAATTAACACACTAACACAGCATCTACAACAACTAGAAACAGACTAACAGAGGGAATCTACAGTCACCAAAAGAAAAGAAATAAATAAGAGAAAATGGAAAAACTACAGAAAGAATCAACAGGACAAGAAACTGGTTCTTTGAAAAAATTAACAAAGTTGACAAACCTTTGGCAAACCTAAAAAAAGAAAAGAGGGAGAAGACACAAATAACTCACATTAGAAACCGCATGGGAGATGTCACAATGGAACCAAAGGAAATCAAAAGGATAATAAAAGAATACTATGAAAAGTTGTACTCCAACAAGTTTGAAAACTTAAGAAATGGATACATTTTTAGAAAAAAACAACCTACCAAAACTTACACAGAGTGGAGTAATAGACCCATAACAAAATAAGAAATTGATTGTGAGATAAAAACTCGCAACCAAAAGAAGTTCAGGTCCATGTGGCTTCACTAGTGAGTTCTCCCAAACATTCAGGGAAGAGCTGTCACCAATTGTACTCAAATTATTCCAGAATATAGAAGAAGATGGAAAACTTTCTTATACATTTTATGAAGCAAGCATAATCTTCATACCAAAACCAGGGAAGGACATCACTAAGAAAGAAAATTATAGACCAATATACCTCATAAACATGAATGCAAAAATTCTCAACAAAATCGTAGCCAACAGAATCCAGTAGCACATCAAAAAGATAATCCATCATGATCAAGTGGGATTCATATCAGGGATGCAAAGGATAGTTCAACATCAGGAAAAAAAAAATCAATGTAATCCACCACATAAATAAGAAAAAAGAAAAGAACCACATGATCATATCGATTGATGCAGAAAAGGCATTTAACAAAATCCAACAGCCATTCCTGATAAAAACAGTCAACAAAGTAGGAATTGAAGAAAAATGCCTCGACATACTTAAGAGAAACATCCTCTGCAAACAGGAACCAGACAAGGATTCCCTATGTCACCACTCCTATTCAATATTGTGCTGAAAGACTTAGCAAGAGCTATATGGTAAGACAGGGAAATTAAAGGCAACCAAATTGGCAAAAGGAAGTAAAACTCTCTTATTTGCAGATGATATGACTGTATATATAGAAAACTCCAAAGACTCAGTAAAAAAAAAACAACAACAAAAAATTACTATATCTCATTAGAAGATTCTGCAAAGTGGTAGGGTATAAGATCAACATACAAAAATCAGTTAGATTCCTCTATGCCAATAATGATAGCACTGAGTAGACATTAGGAAAGCAATACTATTTACAATAGCTGCCCAAACAGTGAAATATCTAGGAATAAAAGTAACCAGACAAATAACCTATACAACGAAAACTACAAAACACTACTACAAGAAACCAATACAGACTTACAAAATGGAAGAAAGTACCATTCTCCTGGATACAAAGACTTAACATTGTGAAAATGACAATACTGCCCAGATCAATTTACACACATAATGCAACTCCAACCCATAATTCAAAGATATTCTTCAAATAGATAGAAAAACTATTATAAACTTTATGTGGGAAAGAAAGAGACCCAGGATAAGTAAAGCACTGCTTAAGAAGTAGAATAATGTTAAAAACCTCTTACTCCCTGATTTCAAAATTTATTACATGGCTACAGTGGTCAAAGCAGCTTGGTACTGGTAAAATGAAAGATACATTGATCAATGGAACAGAATTGAGAATCCAGAAATTAACCCATCCACATACAGCCAACTGATTTTCAACAAAATCCTAAATATATCACATGGGGAGGTGGTAGTCTTTTCAACAGATGGTGCTGGCAGAACTGGAAAACTATATTCAGAAGATTAAAACAAGACCTTACCTCACACCTTATACAAAATCCAGCTCAGCATGGATTACAGACCTAAATGTGAATCCCAGAATTACGAAGGCCATCAATGAAAAAATAGGAACAAATGTGAGGGCTCTAATGCAGGGCATACACAGACTACAAAATATTTTGAAAACTACAAAAACAAACAAAATAGATGACTGTTGCTGTTGTTAGGTGCCATTGAGTCGGTACCAACTCATAGTGACCTTATGCACAGCAGAATGAAACACTGCCCAATACTGGGCCAACCTCACTATCATTGCCATGCTTGAGCACATTGATGCTGCTACTTTGTTGATCCATCTCTCTGGGAGTCTTCCTCTTTTTATCTGACCCTCCACCTTACCAAACATGATAGTCTTCTCCAGCAACTGGTTTCTCCTGACAATATGTCCAAAGTATGAGAGATGAAGTTTGGCCATCTTGGCCTCCAAGGAGCACACTGGCTGCACTTCTTCTAACACAGATCTGTTAGTTCTATGGGAAGCCCATGGCACTTTCAATATTCTCCTCCAACACCATAACTCAAAAGCATCAATTCTTCTATTGTCTTCTTTATTTACTGTCCAACTTTCACATGCATGAGGTTATTGAAAACACCATGGCTTTGGTCATGTGCACCTTAGTCTTCAAGCTGACATCTCTGTTCTTCAACCCTTTAAAAAAATTAAAACTTATGTGCATCAAAAGACTTCACCAGAAGAATAAAAAGGGAACCCACAGAATGGGAAAAAAAATCTTTTTAAATGACACATTGGACAAGGGACTTATTTTAAAAATATATAGGAAACTATAACACCTCTACAAGAAAAAGACAAAGAACCCAATTAAAAAATGGGCACAGGACATGAACAGACATTTCTCCAAGGAGGAGATCTGTTTTGTTTTGTTTTGTTTTGTATAAGGCTGCTTTGATAGTTAAGGTTTCCTGTCAACTCAACTGGGCAATATTTTCATTGGTTTGGTAGGTGAGATGTAGTTATACACCATGAGACCCAGTATAATGCAATCACTTCTTTGAAGAGATCTACTATGATAATCCAATTAATTGAGACAAAATTTTCTAGGGTGTATGGCCTTGCTTTCAATAGATTGTACATTGGAACAAAGCTAGCTTGCTTTCTGTTGGTTTTGGATCCTGTATCTGGCTCATCATTTCATCTCCGGTTCTTTGTACTTGAGCCAGTGGACTACTCACCTCCTGCTGATCTTGGAGTCCTCAGCAATCTGAAATCTTACCTACTCAACCTGCCTGCCTGCCTTATGACTGATCAATCTTGGTTCAACTGATCCACACACTTGGAACTTGCCCACCTCTACAACTGTGTGAGCTATTTTGTTGACATAAACTTCTTTTCATACAATAAAATATGAGCTTCACTGGTTATGCTTCTCTAGAGAATCCAACCTAAGATAGTCGCAGTGTATCTAAACTGACTCGATAGCAACAAACTAAAACTACTGACTTTTATCCTATCAGGTAGATATATTTCTTGTATATATATATCTGTGATTGATTCTGCAACATCATGTCAGAATATACTTCTAACATGTAAGCCTGTCTCAGAGTCAACTTTCTGGTAAAATTACTCTAAAACACGATGCTGTTATTTACAAGCATACATTGACAGAGAACTTCCAGATGTTCAAGCCGGATTCAGAAAAGGCCATCGAAAGAGGGATGCCCTTGCTGATGTATGGTGAATCTTGGCTGAAAGCAGAGAATATGAGAAAGATGTTTAGCTGTGCTTTATTGACTACAAAAAGACTTTTGATTATGTGGATCATGACAGCCTATGGACAACATTGGGAAGTATGAGTATTGTGCTCATGAGGAATCTGTATATGGACCAAGAGGCAGTAGTTGGAACAGAACATGGGAACACTGAATGGTTTGAAATTAAGAAAGGTGTGCTACAGGGTTGTATTTCTCACCATACTTATTCAACCTGTATGCTGAGCAAATAATCTGAGAAACTGGATTATATGAAGGAAAACATGACATCAAGATTAGAAGAAGACTCATTAACATCCTGTGATATGCAGATGATACAATCTTGCTTGCTGAAAGTGAAGAGGACTTAAAATATATACTGATGAAGATCAAAGAGCACAGCTTTCCATATGGATTGCATCTCAATGTGAAGGAAACAAAAATCCTCACCACTGGACCAATAAACAACATTCTTATCAATGGAGAAAAGATTGAAATTGTCAAGGACTTCAGTCTTCTTGGATCAACTATGAACACTCATGGAAGCAGCAGTCAAGAAATCAAATGACGTATTGCATTAGGCAAATCTGCTGTACAAGAACTTTTTAAAGTATTGAAGAGCAAAGATGTCAGCTTGAGGACTAAGGTGCGCCTGACCCAAGCCATGGTATTTTCAATAGCCTCATATGCATGT
>NW_006408627.1:10704200-10706683 GCF_000296735.1 Chrysochloris asiatica
AGTACCGACTCAATGGCACCTAACAACAACAACATTATCACTTACAAAGGCTTTAGCAATTGATATATTTTCTTATCATTACATTCTTACAGTACTATCTAAGATTGAAATATTGTGCACAACAGTCCATTTTTAAAATTCAACCAGTGTATGTATGAACCAAGTTCTGTTGTCTACTTCTTTGATCAACTGGTCATAAGAAACCTCTTATATGGCCATAAGTATGAAATGATGAAGAGGGGCTAGTGCATATTGTCAACTGGGTAGATAAGAGAGAAAAATGTTGCAGAGAAAGCACACATGAAATATAAAGACTTCTGAAGAAAAAGCACACCTGACCTGATAAGGAATAGCATGACTGGTTTGTGGTACATTTCTAGCAGTTTTGTATGACTTAATGCAAAATTAGTTGTGGAATTAAAGAGAGTGAGAGAATTTTCCAGTATCTATATGATGAAGGATCTTACAAGTTTTTAAAATAAATTTGAGATTTAAGGTAGAGGTCATGGATTAACATTAGATTAAACAAGAAAATCCTAAAAAGAACTATGTTTTAGGAAATCAGTCTACCAAAAAGATATTGATTGAGAATGAACTTGCAGAATCCAGTTATAATGTTATCACAACATTGTGAAGTATGAGTATCCTGGAACATTGATTCACGGTCATGAGGAGCCTGTACATAGACCAAGAGGCAGTTCTTTGAACAGAACAAGGGAACACTGAATGGTTTAAAATTAGGAAAGGTGTGTGCCAAGGTTGTATTCTTTCACCGTATTTATTCAATCAGTATGATGAGCAAATAATCTGAGAAGCTGGGGTCTATGAAGAAAAACATGGCATCAGGACTGGAGGAAAACGCATTAACACCTGTGATATGCAAATGATACAACCTTGCTTGTTGAAAGCAAAGAGGTCTTAAAATTCTTGCTGATAAAGATCAAAGAGCACAGCCTTCATTATGGGTTGAGCTTCAATATAAAAAAAATAAAAATCCTCACAACTGGACTAATAAATAACATCAAGATAAATGGAGAAAAGGTTGAAGTCAAAGTCTTCATTTTGCTCAAATAAACCATCAACACTCATGGAAGCAGCAGTCAAGAAATCAAATGATGTATTGCATTAGGCAAATCTGCTTCATAAAACCTCTTTAAAGTGTGAAGTGTTGAAGTTGCAAGGATATCAGTTTGATGACCAAGATGCACCTGATCGAAGCCATGGTATTTTCAATAACCTCATATGTGTGTGAAAGTTGGACAGTGAATAAGGAATACCATAGAAGAATAGAAGAATCGATGCATTTGAGTTATGGTGTTGGAGACATATATTACAAGTACCATAGACTTCCAAAGAACAAACAGATCTGTAATGGAAGAAATAAAGAGTGCTCCCTGGAAACCAGGATCACCAGATCGTCTCTCATTATTCCCACATCATATCAGGAGGGACCAATCCCTAGATAAGGCTATCATGTTTGGTAAAGTGGAAGGTCAGAGAAAAAGAGGAAAACCCCCAACAAAATGGATTGGCACTGTGGCGGCAGTAATGGGCTCAGGTGTAGCAATGATTGTGAGGTTGCCCCAGGACCAGGAGTGTTTTGTTTTGTTGTGTGTGCATAGAGATACTATGAGTCAGTACTGACTAGATGACACCTAATAACAACAAAAACAACAGCAACAATTGTACAAGCTTTCTGATTCAAGGATATAGTAGTATTAAGAGGTGGAATGGTTAACACGATATCTAAGAGAGCAGATAGAACTTTGTTAATAATTGAAAAAGAGTATACATGCATCAAGAATCAACAAAGATTTGAATTTCTGACTTGTGGGTTAATGAATGGGGCTATCACAGTGGTGTGGCACTGTAGGATCAGCACTGGGCTGCTAATTTACAATGACAGTGTATCAAGTCCCCCAGCTGATCTCTGGAAACCCTATACAGGGTTTCTATGAGTCAGAACAGTCTTGTCAGCACTCAACAACAACAACAACATCATCATTCCCCAGTATAGGAAACCAAGAAAGGAGGTATAATTTGAGAAGACGGTAAGGATTTATTCACTGTTTTGCCCATCGAATGTGTTCTGACTCATAATTAACCTGAATAGAGTTTCCGTGGAGCAGTTTGTGAGTTTGAACAATTGACCTTGCAGTTAAAAGTCCTATGCTTGTCCTACAGTTCCACATCAGGTCTACTACAGATATATTAAATTCAAAGTGTTTATGGAATATTTAAGTGGAAAAAAAATCAGGGAATTATAAAAGGGGGCTTATCAAAGTTCATGGAAAATGGGAAAAGATAATGAATGAAATTTTCCCATAAATTTTTTGAAGCTCCCTTGTATGTTGAAATCTAATTACTATATATTTATATGTACACATACGGTAGTGTAGTGGTTACGAATCGGGCTGCGAACCTTAAGGTCAGCGGTTCGAAACTACCAGCCGCTCCGCGGGAGAAAGATGAGGCTTTCTACT
>NW_006408627.1:10707393-10718447 GCF_000296735.1 Chrysochloris asiatica
TTTCTACTCCCGTAAAGATTTACACCCTCGGAAACCCTGTACAGGGTCGCTATGGGTCGGAACCGACTCGACGGCACTTAACAACAACAACAACAACCTATTATTATCATCAATTCCTGGTGTGGCACTGTGGATTAATGTGTCAAACTGCAAAACCGTTTGAACTGTAAGGGTGGCAGTTCAAGCTCACCAGTCACACCTTGGAAACCTATGTAAGGTCGCTATGGGTTGGAACCGACTAGCCGGCACTTAACAACAACAACCTATTATTGGATAAAGATAATGCCACGGGATTAAATAACTCTCTCGCTTCTGAGTTGTGTGTCTTTGAATATGTACATCTGGGAAAACCCAGATTAGATGGCCTCAGGGTATGAATTGAGACATAAGTAGTCATGGGAAAAGCTAGTACAGCATTTCCATTATGACTCCAGCAGAGGGCACTTAAAATGATTTTCTTGACAGTTTAAGTTGTAAAATTATTTGGTAGCATGAATAACTGAACATTTAGCCTTCCTCTTAAGTATTTGCCTCTTACTGAGAGGAAAAGGACAAAATCTAAGCAAGCAAGCTGACAAATAGAAGAGTGTTCATCCTTATGGCCCCTAATGTTTTCCAACTTTTCATCCATTCATATTCCCAATGGACAGTGGGCTGGTAAGTGCCATTGAGTCAGTTATGACTCCTAGGACCTCTATATAAGATTTCCAAGGAGCAGCTGATTGGTTTGAACCACTGACCTTGCTGATAGTAATTCAGTGTTTATACTATAGTGCCATACCAGTAATATATATATATATAGTCTTCTAATAAGGGTTTAAAATATGCATGTAACACACTTAACTGTTCCTCCTTCCTTTATGTTTTATCGATGCTGGACTAGTAAAATATTAAAGGCAATATTTTGGATTCAGTGGCTGCATCACATTTTTTTTTTTTTTAATCATATGAAACACAGTGGCAGTAGACAGAATCTGTCTCACTTTGTCTCACTTGGTGACCTTCAAAGGTGAGCATATTTAATTATATTCATCTTCGTTTTGATAATAATTCTTTGATAATTTGGAATTCCACCTAGTCGATTAATATAGCTTGTTGTGTCTGTAGAAAACCATGAACCCATGGTTACAATGTTAATTACAGCATATATTTTACTGATCTCAGCCATCCATCTTCAAGGACATTCTTCTTTGTATAAAGTCCTTCATTTGATTTAACCTTGCCTTCTTAAAATGTAATGAATACCTTTGGTGACAATATCCTTTTGCTAATATGCATGAGTGAGGATCTCATAAACTACTCTAAGAGGTATTTTGGTAAACATAGACAATAGAGCAAATGTGTCATTTATAAAATATTGTGACAGGGCATTTTAATAAACACTGAAAGACCTTTTTGTCTAATGAACTAAGCATAAAAGTTTTTTGTTATTATTATTAGTTTTTAACATTTTATTGTGGATTGGGTGAAGATTTACAAAGATCAGTTTTACATTCAAAAACCCATATACATTGTGTTCCATCTTAATGAGTACAATCCCCACAATGTGACATCACTGTTGTTTTTTTTTTAATCCTACTTTCTCCATGTGTTTCTTGTTTCCATTCCGCCTTCTTTCTTAATCCTTCTGAACATTTCCGTGGGTAAATTCTGCTCTTTTGCTCTCCAATGGTTGATTATTCTAAGGTGTATGTTCCTCACTAGTGTAAAAGGCTTTTTGAAAAAAAAAAATACTGACAAGAAAAGTAAAAATTATAAGGTAGGTCATTCATGGATAAATGCAGATGTTTCCAAAACGTTCTCAATTTTAAAGTTGTAAGAATAACCAACAATAATAACAATAATTGCCAAGAGAACAAGGCAAAGGACAGCTAAGATTCTTCAAGTCTGTGTTTCTATGATTTCCTAATACTATAATTTTTATGAGAAATTATATAATCTATAATGTCATGTGTCACTGTTCATCTATCAGTTTTTCATACTGAGGTGACTTGTGCATTGCTGTGATTCTGGAAGTTATGTTACCAATATTTTAAATACCAGTAGGGTCACTTTTAGTGGACTTGTTTCAGTGGAGCTTCCAGACTAAAACAGACTAGGTAACAGGAGAGGCAGAAACGTTCTGAAGGGTTAGACACTCAAAAAATTATTAATCTCAGTAGAACACTGTCAGATACAGTGCTGGAAGATGAGACTTTCAGCTTGGAAAGTAATCAAAATATGACTGGAGAAGATTAGCTTCTCAAAGTAGTTGTTGTTAAGTAACGTCGAGTTGGCTCCAATTTATAGCAACCCTGTATAGGGTTTCCAAGGAGTGGCTGGTGAGCTGCACGAACCTTGCAGTTCAAACTGTCCTTGCAGTCCAACACATTGACCTGCAGCGCCACATCAGGACTCCCCTCAAAGTAGAGTTGACCTTAATTACTTGGATTCTGTTAAGCTTTCAGGCACAACATAAAATGATTAGTAACAATTACAAATACTCATTAATAATCAGAATGTGGTATGTATGAAGTATGAATCTGGGAAATTTGGAAGTTGTCAAAAACGAAATGGAACACATAACAATCAATATTCTAGGCATTAATGAATTGAGATGGATTCGTATTTGTTATTTTGAATCAGACAGTCATATGGTTTATTATGCTGGAATGACAAATTCAAGAGTAATGGTCTCCCATTTCAGGATCTATCTTGAAGTACAATGCTGTCTAATTTTATAATATCCATATGTCTAAAATGAACACTAGTTGTTAGCACAATTATTTAAATGTACACACCAGCCATTAAAGCCAATGATGATGAAATTAAAGAATTCTACCAATTTCTTCAAACTGAAATTGATCAAACATGCAATCAAAATGTATTGATAATTACTGGTGATTGGAATGCAAATGTTGGAAACAAAGAGAAAAGATCAGTAGTTAGAAAATATGACCTTGATGATAAAAATTATGCTAGAGATTGCATGATAGAATTTTGCAAGACCAATGACTTATTCATTGAAAATACATTTTTTATACAACATAAAAAGACCTTATCAGATAGATTGCACAGGAATCAAATTGACTACATCTGTGGGAAGAGACCATGGAGAAGTTCAATATCATTAGAAAAAACAAGGCTCATATGTAAGTCCAGGCTCAAGCTGAAGAAAATTATAACAATTCCACTAGAGCCAAAATAAGGCCTTGTATCTATCTTATCTGAATTTAAAGACCATATTAAGGACAGTTTTGATGCATTAGACACTAATGACTGACAACCAGAGGACTTGTGGGATGACATCAAGAACATCATACAGTAAACAAGCAAGAGGTCATTAAAAAATAGGAAAGAAAGAAAATATCAAAATGGAGTTTAGAAGAGACTCTGAGAATTGCTCATGAGTTTAGAAAAGCTAAAGTAAATGGAAAGAAATGAGGATGTAAAAGAGCTGAACAGAAGATTTCAAAGGAAGCTTGAGTAGTTTGTAGTGAAATGTACAAAGACATGGATTTAGAAATGTAAGGATATTATTTTTTTTCTGAACATGGTCAGCATTTCTCATGCTGAAAGCACTGTAAATGTAAGCATTGGGTTATAATACTGAATGATTCTTTAGGAAAAATACTGAATGGTGTGGAAAGCATTAAAAGAAAATGGAAGGAATACATAAACACTGTAACAAAAATAAAATGGTCAATGTTCACTTATTTCAAGAGGTACCAAATGGTCAAAACTTCTATTGAAGGAAGACTTCCATGGCATTAGGAAAAAAAAAAAAAGGCTTCAGAAATTAATAGAACATAAATTGATATCTTCCACCAAACTGATGCTATGCTAGAATTGCTCACTTATCTATGCCAAGAAATTGAAGACAGCTACCTTGCCAACCTATTAGAAGATATCCATATTTCTTAACATTCCAAAGAGAGGTGACCAACAGAATAGGAAATCATTGAACAGTGTCATTAATATCACTTGCAAATAAAATTTTTCTGAACATAACTAAAAAACAGTTGAGACAGTACGACAAGGAACTTTCAGAAATTCAAGTCAGATTCAGAAGACAACATGAAATTAAGCATATCACTTCTGACAGATGGATATTGGCTGAAAGCAGAGAATACCAGAAATATGGTTTGCTTTTGCTCTTTTGACCATGCAAAACCTTTTGACTGTATGGATCATGACAAACTATGGATAGTGAAGATTAGGTATTCTAGAACACTCAATTATACTCATGAGGAACCTGACCAGAGACCAAGTCATTAGAACAGAAAAAGGGACATTGAATGGTTTAGTCTTTTATTTTCATTGTTGTTGTTTTAGTGCAGTTAGGTCAGTTGTGACTCATATCGAGTCCGTATGAGGTTTTGGGGGAACATCTGGTAGGTTGGTTCTTGATCATATGCTACCTCTTGAAACGATTGAACATTGACCAGTTCTTTTTGGTACAACGTCTTTATATTCCTTCCATCTTCTTTTGATGCTTCCTGTGTCTTTCAATATTTCGCCCATGGGATTCTTCCATATTGGAACCCCAGATTTGTACTTTTTCTTCAGTTTTTTCAGTGTAAGATATGTTGAGCATGTTCTTCCCTCTTGGTTTTCTAACTCCAGGTCTTTGCACATTTTATTATGATATTTGACTTTGTCTTCTCCAGCTGCCCTTTGACATTTTCTGTTAAGTTCTTTTACTTGCAGTGGCTTTAGCTTTTCTATGTTAAGGAGCAAGTTTCAGAGTCTCTTCCGACATACAGTTTGGTCTTTTTTTTTTCCAATCTCTTACATGACCTTTTGCTTTCTTCGTGTATGATGTTCTAAAAGACATCCTACAACTCTCTGGTGTTCTGATGTACTTGGCAATGTGTCTCTTTTTGTTTTGGTGTTATTTTGATCACCTTCTTAACTTTTGGTATAGCAAGATGTTCTAAGCTTACTCCTGCTCTAGTGTTACAATCTGTCATTGCTCCAAGGAATCCTGGTTTCTTTTATTGAGGGAGCCTTTAGTCTGGATTGCACCTCGATGTACAAAAAACAAAAATACTCACAACTGGACCAATAAATAACATCATGATAAATGTTGAAAAAATTAAAGTTATCAAAGACTTCATTGATTTTTATCAATAAGTATTCCAAGTACTTTTCTCTTTCGGCAAGCCAGGTTTTCTCGTCTGCATATCACAAGTTGTTAATGAGCCTTCCTTCAGTCCTGATGCCATTCTGTTTTTTCATATAATCCAATTTCTCTGATTATTTGTTCAGCATACAGTTTGAATAAGTGTGTTAAAAGAATACCACCTTGTCACACATCTTTCCTGGTTTTAAAACACTAAGTATAATCTTGTTTTGTTCTAACGACAGCCTCTTGTTCTATGTACAGGTTCCTCATGAACACAATTAAGTGTTCTGATTTATGTTTATCAAAATTGCATTCGCCTGTGATATTTATTAATGATACTGTTAGATGATATCCACATTTTGTTGGAGATTTCACTGGAATAGGCACAATCAGTTGGCCAGGTTGTTATCTTCCAAATTTCTTGGAAAAGATGCATCAGCACCTCCAGGACTGCATCAGTTTGTAAAAACATTTCAATTTATATTCTGTCAATACCTGGAGTCTTGTTTTTCACCAATGCCTTCATGGCCCCTTGGACTTCTTCCTTCAGTACTATCAGTTTTTGATCATATGCTATATTTTGAAATGGTTGAACATCAACATTTTTTTTTTTTTTTTAAGTATGATGACTCTGTGTAATTCCATCCATCTTCTTTTGATGCTTTCTTTGTCATTTAGTATTTTGCTCATATTTGGCAGCAAAAGAAATGGTTCATGAAATTATATCTATGAATGCAGGCATGAACACCTGATGAGCAGGGTTTGGAAGTTCATAATTAGCAGTAAATCCGAGGATTCAGACAGTGTAATGCTAACATCATCAATAAAATGAACAAGAAGTTTACATTGATCAACTATGAAGAGTGCTTAAAATCTTGACTCTGGGTTTTCCTGGAAATTATTATCTTAGGTTATGTGACCATCTCATCTTTTCAACTGATAGTCAGCATTCAGATTATTTTATTACTGTATTATAATTCAAGATTGAAATTGGAAATATTCAATAGCAGCCTGTTTAAGAAAAAACTATGCTTTTTCTCTATCCAATTTTCCTCCTCTTGATTTAAACTCTAATACTGAAATATCTTAGAACCCTTAGAAAGTTACTACTCAAAAATAACTCTGACATCACATCTTTGGGACTAGATGGGAATATCATTGGTATACTTTCAATGATCTTTTGAAGACTAAAGGTTCGATTCCACCATCTTCAATGTTATTTAACCTTTTCTTTTCTTTTTTTCTGGTCAATGCAATAATACATAAAATGAAAATAAACCACAATCAATAGAAGGAATAGTAAAAAAATATCACTCTTTCATTACAGTATTCTGATTTTACAAATGAGAAAATTGATCAGCATGGAGACCAATTTATTAAGAGAAGGTTTAATAATCCATTAGTAGGAGTCCTGGTATGGTGCTGAGGTATAAAGCACTGGACCACAAGGTTGGTTTGAACCACAAAATTGGCAGTTCAAACTCATCAGCTGCTCCTTGTAAACCCTATACAGGGTCACTATGAGTCAGAAGTGACCTCATGGCAATTAGCAACAAATAAGAGCTGGCTTAATAGACCTAAGTCAAGAGAGAAGCAAAGTTGGACTTTTGTATGTAGTTTATAATAAATGTAGATGTATACAGAAAATAATTTTAAAGCAAATCTGAAGACATTCATTCAGTTATTTTTTCATTCAACCAATATTTTTTTAGTATCTGTTTGTACAAGTCTTTGTGTGAAGCTCCAAGGAAAGAGAGGTAGTCCAGACCAGTAGTGTCTCTACTCTTATGTTGCTTTCATTCAAATGGGGTTGTAGACACTTAGCCAAAATTCATCACCATTGTGACAAATACTCCCAAAACAAGAGCTAGGATGCCAAAAGCACACAAGAGAGGGCTTTCTTTTTTGAATTAGGATAGAGAGCAAAGTGCAATTTCCTAACCATTAAGGGAATCCAAGTTTTTATGTTTTATCCATATTTGTTTGTGTGTGCCTGTATGTGTAAATACATATATAACAAAGCACTTGGCATTTTAGCAATCTTCATGCCACTAATATTATGTTCATCATATTGATCAATGATCATCCTTCTCCATTTCCAAATGATATCATCCCCTGTAACAGAATTTCAGTGTATCTTAAATATAGAGTCCTCCTTTTCTTTCCCCTTCCACTCCTGATAACCATTAATAAACTTTGGTCTTTAGACATTTCATATAAAGTTTTGTCCTACTGTGTTTGACTAATTTTCATATAGAATAATTGGTACGTTATGACGAAAATGCGTACTAGAGGTTTTCAACTATGCTTGGATAAAAGCAAGGTAAAAGCAGATTAAAAGTTGATTAAATTTAGACTCTAGATCTATGAAATTTTGGAGGCACACAGAAGGTTTTGTTTTGTTTTGTTTTGTTTTTCATTATCCGCCCTCTGAGTAGCATCATCTCATGTGCAGCTTGTCTTAAATGGCATGTAAGTTGTAAGGCTCCCATCACCTGCTCCTTTGCTATGGGCTTAACATCACTGCAGTGCATTGAACTCAGATGACATTCACAGTACACAGCTCAAATGCCCACTTTGTTTCTACTGACAGTAGTCCTTGGGCAAGTGGAGGGGAAACATATCTGAGAAATCAGATAAGAAGGATGGCATTTGTTCTAGATTCTAACTACTTGATCACCATTATCAGGATAAGATTGATTGGATAGTTGAGTCAAAACATACTGGCCAAGTCTGAATAAATCAAGAATATATCTGTATACCATGACATCAAAATGTCCCTTTCTTTCATGGTGCAGAAAAAGGAATCCTAATAATTTGGGTGTCAGAATTTGCCAAAAATTCTTAATGTGCTTGCTATAATTATCCTCATTTCACTGGAAGTTTGCAAAGAATCTGAAACCTTAGGTTATTAGTTACAAAACACTAAGAGGTGTTTGAGAAGTAGTGATAATTTGATTGTCACAGTGATGGAAGAGATGTTGATGAGTTCTCAGCATTTAATGGATGTGTGTCAGGTACAAGAGACATTCTATGACCCTCATCAATTGTGGCTTTCAAATGTCTGCCCAGAATTATTCAGATATGGGCTATATAACTCCATTTTACATAGAATTAACAGCTTCAATATACATTGAACTTCAATATAACTACCACATAAATCTATGGTACAGTGTACTTTGTCTCTTTCTGAACTTTCCCAAGATTTGTTCATAACTTTGAAATTCAGAACACCAAATGCAACATCAAGACATCCAAGTCATTAATAAAAGCAATACATTCAGTGATGCTTTGTAAAGGTAAGCAACTTTCCAATCATTATGGATTATTTTTAAAGTGTTCATTTTAAAGTGGGTATTATTTTACTTTAAATTTCCTAACATTTTATTTTTATTTATAGGTTACACTTTGATTATTACACTGAACCTTTGAAATGTTATCTAAAATACTATTATTTATTAATTTGATTCTATGATTACAAAAGGAGACCTTATAAAATATTTGGCTTAATCATTGGTTTAAATGTACCTATGCACAGCCAGCATTTATCAATGGAGTCTTGGTTCTTTCTATGATACTGAACAGGTTTCTACATATTTCAGAATGACAGACGAGGAAGAAAGTCCTATCAACTTACTTCCAAACTTCAGCTATTAAAAAACCCTGTGGATCACAGCAGCCCAATCTGAAATAGATCATGGGGATGGCACAGAATAGGGCAATGTTTGGTTCAGTTGTGCTTGAGGTTGCCATGAGTTTGCAGACAACTCAACTGTGGGAGTGGGAGTGATTGTGTATTTTGGAGTCAGTTACAACTCATAGGGACCCTGTCTAGGGTTTCCAAGGCTCTTCTTTCTCCCATGGAATGGCTGGTAGATTTGAACTGCTAACTTTGCAGTTAGCAGCCCAGCTTGTAACTCTCCTCAACTGTAGCTAATAAAAATGACAGGAGTTTAATGGGACTGTGAACTGCTGGGTTAGATGAAGTATTAAAGCAACATCACTCAATGGTTAGATACAAGGATGAGCCAAAAATGATCGGCACTCTCACTTTAAAAATTTTAATCAAACTTTAGGAAAGACAAACACATCATTTTTTGATATAATCTCCTTGCTTTTCAATACGCTTTTTCCATTTATCAACAAGCTTTCATATTTTCTTATTAAAACTTGTTTTAGACCGATCTGTGAAACATGAATACACCACTGTTTTCACTTCTCCATCAGAGGTGAATCTTCATCCTCTAAGGGCTGCTTTCAGAAGACCAAACACGTGGAAGTCTGATGAGCAAGATTAGTACTATAGGGAGGATGCTTTAACACCTCAACATGAAGTTTTGGCAGATAGTCAACAGTGTTGGCAGAGATGTGCAGATATGTGTTGCTGTGCAAGATCACAACACCCTTGATTAGCAGCCTCCTGTGTTTAATCCTAAATTTAGGTTGCAGCATTTCAGTGAGCATATCCTGTAATTGTTCAATCCTTTCTCCTGATAGTGTTCCAATACTAGCCCTTGAGAAACTGTAAGCATCAATTTTCCAGATGATGGTTGACTTTTGATCTTTTTCTTGTTTGATGATTGAGGATGCTTCCATTCCATACCCTGCTGTTTACTCTCTGGCTCTTAGTGATGAATTCATATCTTGTCACCAGTAATGATATTTTTCTATGAACCTTTTACGTTCCTTCAAGTATAGGTGCAACTTTTGCTTGCAAATGCTTCTGTTTATGAAGCATTTGTGAGATGTTTCAGTACCCATTTCACACCAACTTTTCAAAACCCAAGTCTGTAATGGATTATTTTATAAGCAGAGCTATGGCTGATTTGTCACATAATCCACTGTCACTTTTCTGTTGCACAGAATCATTTCACATGCATGCTCAATGTTATCATTTGTGGACATGGATGGACATTTTAATAAAACTGGAATGTGGAAAAATTTTGACTCTCCCTTGTATTGCCCCATCAGACTGTTTCACTGTGGTATTACAGTACCTGGTAACCTAAAACCTTCAGATGTATTGTCTTTGTACTTTCCTGTCATTTCCATCCAGATTGTATTCATTATATGATTTAAATTTCATAACGGGAGGAACTGTTGAAATATTTTTCATAGTTGGGAAAAATTCTTTATAGTTGGCTTTTCCAAATTGCAACCCTTTTTAAATTGTAGGATAACTATAAAAATGAAGCTGGATGCATTTAGTTTCTTCTGAGCCGGGGTAAGTCTATTCATTTGTAATAGAGTGCCTACTATGTGCCAGATAATATTTAAGATGCATGTAGTGCAAAGGTAAATGGAGGCTTGATTCCTGCCTCTAAGCAGCTTGACAAAAAGAGAGGTAGAAAAAACTTGACAATAATACTATATTTAGAGTTTGAGCAAAAAGCTAGAGAGTACAGAGGCCTGAGCGATTAATTCTGCCTAGGGTAAGAAGCTTCACTGAACTGCCAACATAAAAGAGATGAGGAGGGGTGGGTAAAAAACCAATGCTCTGATTTTAAGCCTTTTATTCTGCCTTCAAGAAATATAGGAAAAAGCAATATTCAGAAAACAAATTCTCTTAAGAGTGTTACAAAGACATCAAGTGACTTATGGAGTGAGAATCATCTAGTTGGAAGTTGCCTGAAGGTCATTAAGTACACACTGAATACTACAATAACTATAAATGGAACCTCATATCTTGAAATCCTCCTTGGCCTCTCATAGAGATGATATCTGATCTATATTTGTTATATTAAACCAAACAATAGCCACTACATGTGCACTGTGGTGTAGATCTATAAACCTAGGTCAGTGGTGTGATGGTGAATATTTAATAATAACTGATCCCCTATAAGCAACCCCCCCTGGTTTATAGCATGTGCCAATTTCTCTGTTCTGTGATTGACTTCAAGTTATTAATAACATGCCACTAGCGTAGTGGTTACGAATCGGGCTGCGA
>NW_006408627.1:10718729-10723186 GCF_000296735.1 Chrysochloris asiatica
ACTCCCGTAAAGATTTACACCCTTGGAAACCCTGTACAGGGTCGCTATGGGTCGGAACCGACTCGACGGCACTTCACAACAACAACAACAAAGCAGAGTTGGAAAGAGTTGTACATAATTGACTCTCATGAACCAGTTCCTCAGCATCAGACCCTCATCAACCTACACCTGAGTTTCTAAAGCAGCCCCTTTATTGGCAGGATTCCTTCTCTGATTCAAAACCACTTTTTAAAGTGTGTAAACTAATAATGTTTCCATCCCAGAAACAACTCTGGCCAGGATGGCCTGGCCAGCCACATACTAGGAGGTGCATGTGTTTGCACTCCCCAGACCTCAGAAGTCAATGCAAAAAGCCATGAATATTCTGTCACCTTGCTCAGTGTTAGAATTTCCCACCTATGCAGATGCCACATGGGTGTCTGAGACCCTGAGGCATTGAGGATTTGCTTACCACTCACTCTGAGGAGAACTGCAGCCCTCCCGGAGGCCTCATGGGGCCAGGGCAGTGCATTGTCTTACTCACATGAGAGAATCCTGCCACCCAGATTCACATGGGGCTGGTACTCCAGAACCAAGCATAAGTTGACAATGTGTTCACCTGCCATGGTGTGGCAAACCAGCACACAGTCCTCCACTGTGCCTCTCTTCAGTCTCTAGTGTGAGCTACCTGGGTGCAAATCAGGTTACAAGGTTCGCCAGCAATCTCAGACCTGGCTGGAAACTGCCCCAGGGTAAACGCACAGTTTCAATAGTTAATTGTTAGAATACAATGCTACAATTAAACTCTATCTGTGGTTTCTTGGCCATAGGTAATATCTTTATTATACAAATATCATCAAATGTAACATTTTCAGACTTTTGAGTGAAGGCAGGATAAATTCACTTGTGAAAATGTCAGGAGACATGTTATCCTGGAGCTTATTTTTACATAATATAATTTCTTCTTGTACCTGTTAGTGCTATTTAGATGGCATGCTATTTGCAGAAAACACACACACAAAACATGATACTCAATCAGCAATTCTAATTCTGACATTATCATTAACAAATTGTGTGAACTTCGTGTATGTTGGTGTTAAGTGCTATAGAGTCAGTTCTGACCCACAGTAACCCTGTATAGGGTCTTGAGGAGCAACTGGTGAGCTTGAACTGACAGCCTTGCGGTTCAAACTGACCTTGCAGTCCAACACGCTAACCCACAGCGCCACACCAGAACTCCTGTGTGAACTTAGGTACTGATATAAAGTCTGACTTAATTTGTTTAAAAGATGTTGAACACTTTGTTTTAAGAGTTATGTTGAATACTGACCTTTTTCCATATCCCAACTACAGCTCTGAAACTTAGGTGTTACTACTATACCCATTTTGCAGATGAGAAACTGAATTTCACAGGTATTAAGTGATTATTTTTCTTGATAGAATAATAAGAAGAAATAAAAAGCATTAAGAAACATGAAGCTCTGTGAAATACGAGTGTGACACTGTAGGATCAGCACTGGAATGAAAACAACAGGTCAGCAGTTCAAACCAACTAGCCAATCTTCAGATACCTTATGCTGCTATTGTTGCTGTTAGGTGGTGCCTTAGAGTCAGTACTGACTAATACAGACCATATGCACAACAGAAAGAAACACTGTCCAGTCTTGCGCTAACCTCACAATCAGTACTACACTTGAATCCATTGTTGCTCCCACTATGCCAATCCATCTCATTGGAGCTCTTCTGCTTTTTCGCTGACTCTCCACTTTATTAACATGATATCTGTCTCCAGGGCCTGGTTCCTCTTGATAATATGCCCAAAGTATGAAAAATGAAATCTGGCCATACTGGCTTCCAAAGAACATTCTGGCTGTACTTCTTCCAAAAGAGATCGGTTTGTTCTTTTGGCAATACATGGTACATTTAATATTCTCCTCCAACACCATAACTCAAATGCACCAATTCTTATGGTCTTACTTACTCACTATCCAAGTTCATATGCATAACAGGTTACTGATAATAACATGGCTTGGGTGCACCTTAGTCCTCAAATGGACATCTTTGTTCTTAAATACTCTTCATAAACATTTAAGATGGCTGTGCTGCATCTCATCCTCCAGCACAAGTCACCAGTCTGTCTCTCTTACTCTCTCTTTCTTTTTTTTTAATTGCCTGTAAACTTTCCTTTTCTTGTAAGCATTCAACCCCCCTTCTAGTCCTTCATTTGAAGCTCAGGGTTACTGGACTCTCATCTGCATCAGTTTAATGTCATTTTATGTATCTTTGTTGTAGAGGGACTTCCTAGTCCACCACCTGTCTTCCTCCCTGAAATTTTGGCAAAAATAGAATAGGAACTAAGACAAATATTAAGAAGGTTTCATTGAGAAGTGGGTTGTGACTGACTATACCTTTGATAACCAGAAGAATGTGGGGTTCAAGAAAAAATTGCCCTTTCTTTCTGCCAGTAAGAGGTATAACTCTGCACCACCAAACTTTCCTCTGCCTTCAAAAAGTCATTTGTAAAATGGCCACACTATACCTGATCTTCAGTCTGTCCACCTCTCTCTCTCAAGTGGTGGACAAACAGACTAAATAGTCTAAAATAGACACACACACACACACACACAAAATCAAAGTTGGACAAAAGTCAAGTTAAAGGCAATAAGAAATTAATAGGTTCAGGAGGGTGCTTGATGGCAGATAGGGTAGAAGTGCATTGATAATCTCCATCAGCATTAACACAGAATATCGTATGAAGTAGGCTCAGGGGACAGTTCCAAAACTCTGAACAACATATATAGGAATATTTTTTTAAAGTTCGAAGGTTTATAGCCAGTGGAATTTGTAGCAGAAGCAAGAAATCTCATACTTTCGAACCAGCTGAGCTCAGTGTCCCAGAGCCATCATCTTGGGTGAGATTGAGCAGGGTAAGGATCAGAGCAGCCATGGATTGATGCGAAATGGAATCTTGGAGATAAAGGTGTGGGCATTCTTTTCTTTCTTTCTTTTTGTATCTGTTCATTGGCTTCTTGCTGTCTGCGCACCTCCAGTCTGATAACTAGAGAGGGTGCCTGAGCACATGGACACCCCCCATACCTGCAGGATTCTACTACACATGCAAACAGATCTCCTCAAAATTTAAAGAGACAGGTTCCACTTAAAACCAAACGACAACACAAAATGGCCAAAGCCAACCCTGAACTGTTTATCACTAGGAAAAAGGCCTGAATGAGGGTTGTGGAGCAGGACAGGAAGACTAACAATGAAACAGGCCAAAAATTAAATCCTGAACTACATCATGACAACCAACAGTGGCATCTTGAAATTTCTCAGTCTGTCTTGAAGGCAAGAAGCTGAAAAAGGATATTAAAGTCATACTCATATTAGGCTACAGATTCCCCCACCCCCTCCTTTCTCTCTTCTGTAATTTTAGACTATAGTATCCATTCTGTCATTTTGCTGTTGCTGTTTTGTTTTTTGGTCACCTCTTTACATTTAGGGGGATCTTTCTCTCCCTATATTACCCAAGAAGAGACAGAAATTGCTGTCACATAGTCAAGCTACAATCACACCCTATACAATAACATAATCCAGGCAAAAACCAATACCAACTGTCATATGCCAGGTAGGCAGACAGCACCTGCAACAATTACTCTGAGTTTAGTAATAAGAAGAGTGAAAAGGGAAGTCCATCTCCTGATCACATCTAACTGGAGGCAATCAGAAAGCATAAAAAATACCAAAACACACTCATTTAAGTACTAGGGGCAAAGCTAACTATGGAACATGCCCAAGAAACAGGAAGAGATGACCATTTCAGCACATGTCCAGAAACATGATAAAGTGACTGAGATAAATAACCTGGATGTGGACCTACATGCTATACTGGAAGGAGGGCAGGTTTTGGAGATGCCTGAGAAGGAATTTAGTAAAATGATTATAAAATGTAATTTACAATGGAGTTAAGAAAAATAGGAAGAATCAGGAAAGCACTACAGGAACAATCAAATAAGATAGATACAGCATTAGAAACTATTCAAAACCTACAGAAAGAGGTCCAAACAATTAATAACAATATATCAGAAATGGACAATACACTGAAAGGGCAAAGGAGTAGAACTGAAGAGTTAGAAACCAGAACTAGTGAGCTGGAAGACAAATCTCTCAATACTACAAAGATAGAAAAGCAAGCAGAAAAAAGGATTAAAAAAATATGAAGAAGGTCTAAGATTCATGTTGGACAACATGAAGAGGAATAACTTAAGAAGTATCAGCATTCTGGAATAGGTAGAATCACACAAGGCTACAGAGGAGATAGTTGAAGAACTTGTCCCTAATTTCTGAAGAGCAAAAAGATAAGCATTCAAGAAGCTCAACAAACCCCAGGAAGGATAGACACCAAAAGAAAATCACCAAAACAAATCATAATCAAACTCTGCAAAATAAAAAATAAAGAGACAATTCTGAAAGCAGCTAGG
>NW_006408627.1:10725896-10726695 GCF_000296735.1 Chrysochloris asiatica
CTTGCTGGGGTCTTCCTCTTCTTCTCTGAGCATCTACCTTACCAAACATGATATCCAGTTACTGATCCCTCCTGACAATATGTTCGAAATATGTGAGACAAAGTTTGGCCATACTGGCTTCCAAGGAACACTCTGGTTTCACTTCTTCCAACACAGATCTGTTGGTTCTTTTGGCAGACCATGCCACTTTCAATATTCTTTTCCAACACCAAAACTAAAATGCATCAATTTATCTACGGTCTTCCTAATTCACTGTCCAGCTGCACATGCATATGAGGTTATTGAAAACACCATGGCTTGTATCAAGCACACCGTTGTCTGCAAGCAAATATCTTTTCTCTTCAACACTTTAAAAAGGTGTTGTGAACTTCTGTTTTGGGGGCAGGAGAAGCAGAGTCAGGTATGACAGCCTCCTTGGGGGAAACCCACAGAAGGTGCTTTCCCAGATGAGTTCCAAAGCTTTGGATCTAGTATAAGGTGTAGGGTGTCAGTTTCCCACACCCACCAGTGGAAAAATTTGAATCTATCAGGATACTGGACATTCTCTGCAGCCACAAGGCATGGGCTGAGATCAGAGGGTGGAGCCACAGCCAGGGGGATACAGTGATACAGTACTAAAAAATGTGGAGCAGCATTTGAAAAAAGAGGTGTGGTGGATATTACACATTTTCTTCCTCCTCTCCCCTGTCACAACCCTCTCTGCCCAGCCCAGAAACCTTCAAGTGGGTGGGAGTACACCCACTAAAGGATCCACCATTGTGCATACAGTTTTTCTACGGCACAGTGAGGAGGTCCCTGG
>NW_006408627.1:10727130-10734586 GCF_000296735.1 Chrysochloris asiatica
GGCTTAAAATTAAGAAAGGTGTGTAACAGGGTTGTATTCTTTCACCGTACTTACTCAACCTATATGCTGAGCAAATAATCCAAGAAGCTGAGTTACATGAAGAAAAACATGATATCCGGATTAGAAGAAAACTCTTTATAACATGCGACATGCAGATGATACAACCTTTCTTGCTGAAAGTGAAGAGTACTTAAAATATTAACTGATGAAGATCAAAGACCACAGCCTTCTATATGCATTGCACCTCAATGTAAAGAAAACAAAAATCTTCACCAAAAATCATTCTTATCAATGGAGAAAAGCTTGAATTTGTCAAGGACTTCATTCTTCTTGGATCAACTATCAACACTCATGGAAGCAGCATTCAAGAAATCAAATGACGTATTGCATTAGGCAAATCTGCTGTACAAGACCTTTTTAAAGTGTTGAAGAGCAAAGATGTCAGCTTGAGAAGTAAGGTGCACCTGACTCAAGCCACGGTATTTTCAGTAGCCTCATATGCATGTAAAAGCTGGACAGGGAATAAGGATAATCGTAGAAGAATTGATGCTTTTGAGTTATGGTGTTATAGGAGAATATTGAAAGTGCCATGGGCTGCCAAAAGAACTAATAGATCTGTGTTGGAAGTACAGCCAGAGTGCACCTTGGAGGCCAAGATGGCCAAACTTCGTCTCTCATACTTCGGACATATTGTAGGGAGGGACCAGTCACTAGAGAAGCATATCATGTTTGGTAAGGTGGAGGGTCAGAGAAAAAGAGGAAGACCCCCAGCAAAATGGATTGGCAAAGTGGTAGCATCAATGGGCTCAAGCATGCTAACAATTGTGAGGTTGGCCCAGGATCAGGCATTGTTTCGTTCTGTTGCACATAAGGTTGCTATAAGTCGGTACTGATTCAGCACCTAACAACAAGTCTTTTCTTATAGAGAAATCGTACTCTCTCTAGTCACATTGTTGTTTTTGTTAAGTGCAGTACAAATTTGTTCTGTACAGGGTCATAGTGACCCTGTATAGGATTTCTGAGGAGCAGCTGGTGGGTTTGAACTATAGACCTTGTAATTAATAGTCCAGCACTGAGCCTATAGTGTCACACCAATTGTTGTTATTAAGTACATTGAGTCAGTTCTGACTCACAGCAACCCTGGATAAGGTTTCCAAGGAGAAGTTGGTAGGTTTGAATAGCTGACATTTTGGTTAGCAGTCCAGTGCTTACCCTACAATGCCACACTAGGACTCCTATAGGCAGATGCTGTTTTTGTTGTTAAGTGCCATCGAGTCTAATCTAACTCATAGCAACCCTGTGCAGGGTTTCTGAGGAGCAGCTGATGGGTTTGAGCTGCTGGCCTTGACCTAGGTCCAGTTCTGATCCTACAACACCACACCAGAAGTCCATGGGCACATAGTTGGTACTAAAAATATTTCCCAAATGGATCAATGAACCACATGTTCAATCACAAGGTAGTCAAAACAAAGGGGTAATAACATCTTTTGCAATGGGATTAACAGTTTAACTGTGGGTGGTGAGTACTAACCTAAGATATTTTTGGAAAACCACAGGAAGAGTACTTTAATATATGCCTTTTCATCATTTTTCCTTAAATACTTTGATGGAAGGCATGCAGATCTGGGTTCAAGCACCGGTCTTACTATTTACTAGTTTCCTGACCCTTGGTGTGGTGCTGTGGGTTAATGAGCTGGACTGCAAAATCAGTCTGGACCGCAAGGTTGGTGGTTCAAGCTCACCAGCTGCTCCTTGGAAACCCATACAGGGTTGTTGGTACACATTAGACAGCACTTAACAGAAACAGCAACCATAATAGTGATAACGATGTGATTGTAAAAATCAGATAAAATAGTATCCAAGAACTGTGTTCTAAACTAAAAAAAAAAAAATTGTAGAGTCTTAAATTGATGTCATCACAAATATTAGGGCTTCTCTGCTGCTGAAACAAAAGACCTGACAAAAAAATTCCCATTAATACAAATTTCAAGGATATAAATATCTATTTGTACCTGACTTAAACACACAAACATACTCACACACTGCATTGCATACACATACTCACGTTCACAGCCCTGAAAGCATTAAATTAAATTTCACTCCATATGGCTCAAAACATCTGGTGATTAACAGTAAAATAAAATTAATGAGGCCTTCCACTTGTATTAGTCACATATTCATATGTTACAAGCAATGACTTCTTATGAAAAAATCTGTTTTCTAATACCTTTGTGTTTCTGTTTCCCTAACTAACCCGACTTTAAACTATGCTCCCTTATAAAAGAAGAGTATTTAGCTTACTATAAAAAAGCTAAGCTTCCCTTATGCATCTGATTATAAGACTCCTCCCATTCTTCCCCGCTGTGCTTGCTATAAATCAAAGGACTGTCAACTTTAATGCTTAATTATTTCTTTTTTTCCCATAATACCAATTATTCTAATTGTATGTGTGTATGTGTTAGGGTGACAAGACTGTTCTATAATGCATACTAATGACTTTCTTTGCCATGGGCATTTTATTGCAAGAGCATTATGTTAGAAATCAGAGATAATTTATACTTCACCATGCCCTGGCAACATCCATTGCTATTACTATGGAAATAATGTGGAATTGGACATTTACTTGTGACATATTAATATATTATGAGCATTAGCCTATCAGGTCTGACAGTAGTACATAAATGGTAATACAGATGATCATTTGCTATATCAGGTAGTTTATGGTTCACTATGAATATTTATTATGATTTCAGATGAATACTTAATATCTTATATTAAAGGTCATATTTGTCATTACCAGCAAAACTAAAGATACTTTGGTGATTTTATTATTTAAAAATTTCAGAGTTTTATAGTCTCACTAGGATCTTCATAATCTAAATGATTTTAAAGCTCCATAGGTTTCAAGAGTTGGCTAGCACCCTCATTTCAATTGCATTAAACTATGAAGAAAGTCATTTCTTTTGCACTGGCTGTCTACTTACCAAAACAGATAAAAAAGGACCTTCTCATGTTTGTCATTCTGTATAAAAAGAACGCAGAATAAGCATGCATCATTCTCTTAATACAGTAGGTAAAATTATTTTTCCTTTGTTTTCAAATGCCTTCCTTCTTCATTTAACCACAAGTATAGTTTATGTGTTTCTCTGCTATTCATAAGGTTTTCAGTGACTAAATATTCGGAAGTAGTTCGTCATTCCTTCTTTCTAGTCTGTCTTCGTTTGGAAGTTCATCTGAAACCTGTCCACCATGGGTGACCCTGCTGGTATTTAAAATACTGGTGGCATAGCTTTCAGAATCACAGCAACTCACAAGCCACCACAATATGACAAACTGACAGACCCAAGCCATGGTGTTTTCAATAACCTCATACGCATGTGAAAGCTGGACAGTGAATAAGGAAGACCGTAGAAGAAATGATGCTTTTGAGTTATGGTGTTGGAGGAGAATATTGAAAGTGCCATGGGCTGTCTAAAGAACCAACAGATCTGTGTTGGAAGAAGTGCAGCCAGAGTGATCCTTAGAGGCCAAGATGGCCAAACTTAGTCTCTCATACTTCAGACATATTGTCAGGAGGGACCAGTCGCTGGAGAAGGATATCATGTTTAGTAAGGTGGAGGGTCACAGAAAAATAGGAAAACCCCCAATGAGATGGACTGGCCAAATGGCAGCATCGATGGACTCAAGTGTGGCAAAAGTAGTGAGGTTGGCCCAGGATCGGGCAGTGTTTCGTTCTGTTGTGCATAAGGTCGCTATGAGTCAGTACTGACTCAATGGCACCTAAGAACAACAACAATGATAACTTATGTGGTACTGCAGGATAAACACTGGACTGCTAACTGCATGGTCTTTTCAAACCCACTACTGCTCTCTGGGAGAAGATGAGGCTTTCTGCTCTTATAAAGATTTATAACCTCAGAAACCCCATACATGGTAGCTTTGAGTTGGAATAGACTTGATGGGTTTTGGGGGAATTTGTTTTGTTTTGTTTATTTTATCATACCAGAGGGCACTTGAGATCCTTTGATGGAGTCCTCATCTTCCATAAGAAGAACTTGGTTCAATTTCTAAAGAGCTTCATGCTCAGTCATTACCTGTCTGTTAGTGGAGGTGTATATGTTCTGTAATATTGAACAGGCTTCAGCATGGCTTCCAGGTAAAATTGGACTCAGAATAATACCTGGAGATCAACTTCCAAACAATGATCTGATTCATTTCCAGTCACAGGGATGGCCAAGGATGGGGCACCATTTTATGTCCTTGTGAATGGGGTTATCATAAGTGGGGGATTGACTCAATGACAGATAACAGTTTCCAATAAGTTGTCTTAAAATTCTCCATTTCATTTCTCCCATTTTTTATATGATAAAAGACTGACCCAGAGAAGTTAAGCAACTTGCCCAAGTCTATATAGTTAGGTAGTGGCTTTTTGAAATGTCTCTCTCTTGGCTCCTTTCTCCTTGGTTCCTTTTTTACACTTTGCTCATTTTTATTGTATTGAGAGAATTAGATTTAACAATATCAGAAGCTTCTTGATCAGTTTTTAAGTAATTTTTATGTTTTCATATTGTTGTTATTAAGTGCCATTGAGTCAATTCTGACTCACAGCGACCATGTAAAGGGTTTCCAAGGAGAGGTTAAGCAACTTACCCAGAGAAGTTAAGCAACTTACCCAAGTCTATGTAGTTAGGTAGTGGCTTTTTGAAATGTCTCTCTCTTGGCTCCTTTCTCCTTGGTTCCTTTTTTATACTTTGCTCATTTTTATTGTATTGAGAGAATTAGATTTATCAATATCAGAAGCTTCTTGATCAGTTTTTAAGTAATTTTTATGTTTTCATATTGTTATTAAGTGCCATTGAGTCAGTTCTGACTCACAGCGACCATGTATAGGGTTTCCAAGGAGAGGTTGATGAGTTTGTACTACTGACCTCATGGATCAAACTCACCTTTCGGTCCAGTGCATTATCCTGCAACACCACACCAGGACTCCACATAATTCAATATAATTTAAAGAATAACTACAATGTAAAAAGGATTCTCCAGACTCAATATATTTCTAGGTTATTATTACTACTCTGTGAAATAGATGTTAATATTTTAATTTTACAGGTGAGGAAATTTCAGCTTAGAGAGTTTGATAAGTTGCAGTCAGCAGCAAATTAATAGCAAATTAAAAATAGGACCACTGGTTAGAGGTCTGATACTCTTTCTACTGCATCATTTTTGCCTTGTTATCTAGTATATGTTATATAATATAATATAGCATATATTATATAATATAAAATATTAATGAATATTTTATCTACTTTAGGTTCTACTATAGGTTCATAGTACTTACGTTGAAAAAATTCCCTGTGTCCTTGTGAAAATTTACTTGGGTCTGTATCCTTATGTTTCAGATTCTTGAATTAGACTTGTTGATCAGAAGTTCTAGGAGATGAAATTACATATGGAAGTGTAAGAGTTTATCCTGAGTTGAGGAAGCATATGTACCTTACCTGAAGCTGCAGAATAGAGCTAGAGAAACTGCTAGCAGATAATGCTATCGATTGTCCAAATGTGTTTTCTTAAGCTACAAAGACTTTAAACAAACACTGATGATTAAAGGCCTTTTATAAATAACACTGTCAGACAAAGAAAGACCTGTTAAACAAACAAACAAACAAACAAAAAAGCACCAAACAATCTATCACACTTTACTCTCTGAGTTCAATATTTCATTGCAATGGTCATGCAGAATGTAGACACCATACTCACAGTTATGGAGTTTATTGGGAAGTGAACAAGTTACAAGTCTGTTCTGAAATGCTCAAGGCACAGTTCTCCCTTCCAGTCAACACAGCCTCTCCTCAGTTGTGCCCACAGGCAGGCCAATCTCTGCCCAGGCAACGTTACAAAGCTCTTTTAAGGTTGCTGATAAATATAAAAAGGATAGTGAATGCCACTATAAATCTCAGACAAAAAGACCTAACCACCCAATTAAGACCTGGAAGCACCCCACTCTACAAATGAGCTTCTTGCCCAAAGACACTCAGTGTTGCATGTCCCATGGGCTAGTTCATCGCTCTGTCTCATGCTCTGGCTCTGTGTTCTGCTGCTGCTGCTTTGCTACTCCTCTGGTGTCACAGCTTTCTGTCCCTGTGTCAAAGAGGTTCAATATGCTGGGATCTCAGGGCCCAATGGACACGTTTCACTCTTGGCACTTCCTCTTTGATGGTAGTGAGATTTCTCTTACTGCTTCTGAGATGGCTTATTTTACACCCATGTTAGAGTTCCAAATTTTTACAATCTCAGTTAACTCTACATGGCCAACTGACTGGAAGAGACCCATATTTGCGCCCATTCCAAAGAGAGGTGACCCAGCGGAATGTGGAAATCATCAGACCCTATCATTAATATCACATACAAAGTATGTAAAGTAAAGTAAAAGTTTGCTAAAGATAATCAAAAAATGACTGCAGCAGTACATTGACAGGGAACTGCCAGATTCAGATGAAGACATGAAATGAGGGGTATCATTGTTGATGCCAGATGGATCTTGGCTGAATGTAGAGAATATCAGAAAGATGTTTACCTGTGCTTCATTGACTACACAAAGTCTTTTGATTGTGTTGATCATGACAAGCTATGGACAACACTTCAGAGAATGAGTTTTCCAAGAGACAGTCGTTCCTACAGAACAAGAGGACACTGAATGTTTTAAAATCAGGAAATGTGTGTGCCAGGGTTATAGTCTTTCAAAAACACTTACTCAATATGTATGCTGAACAAATTATATGAGAACCTAGAATATGTGAAGAAAAACATGGCATCAGGATTGGAGGAAGACTCATTAACACTCTGCATTATGTAGATGACACAACCATGCTTGCTGAGAGTGAAGAAGACTTAAAATACTTACTTATGACGATCAAAGACCACAGCCTTTGGTATGGGTTGCATCTCAATGTAAAGAAACAAAAATCTTCTAACCAATAGATAACGTCATGATAAATGGAGGAAAATCAATAATCAAAGACTTCACTTTGCTTGGAACTACCATCAACACTCATAGAAGCAGCAGTCAAGAAATCAAACAACATATCACATTAAGCAAATCTGCTGCACAAGACCTGTTCAAAGTGTTCACGAGAAAATATATCAGTTTGAGGACTAAAGTTCACCTGACCAGCCATGGTATTTTCAGTAGCCTCATACTGATGTGGCACTGTGGGTTAATGTGCTGGACTACAAGGTCATTTAAACTGCAATGTCAGCTACTCGTCAGAAACCCTTTACAGGGTCCCTATGAGACGAAACCAACATGACAGCACTTAACAACAACAACATATACATGTGAAAGTTGGACAATGAATAAGGAAGGCCGTAGAAGAATTTATGCATGTGAGTTATAGTGTTGGACAAGAATGTTAAAGGTACCATAGATTGCTAGAAAAACAAACAAATCTGTGTTGAA
>NW_006408627.1:10734686-10740467 GCF_000296735.1 Chrysochloris asiatica
ACTTCACTTTGCTTGGAACTACCATCAACACTCATAGAAGCAGCAGTCAAGAAATCAAACAACATATCACATTAAGCAAATCTGCTGCACAAGACATGTTCAAAGTGTTCAAGAGAAAATATATCAGTTTGAGGACTAAAGTTCACCTGACCAGCCATGGTATTTTCAGTAGCCTCATACTGATGTGGCACTGTGGCTTAATGTGCTGGACTACAAGGTCGTTTGAACTGAAATGTCAGCTACTTGTCAGAAACCCTTTACAGGGTCGCTATGAGACGAAACCAACATGACAGCACTTAACAACAACAACATATACATGTGAAAGTTGGACAATGAATAAGGAAGGGCCGTAGAAGAATTTATGCATGTGAGTTATAGTGTTGGACAAGAATGTTAAAGGTACCATAGATTGCTAGAAAAACAAACAAATCTGTGTTGAAAGAACAGCCAGAATACTACTCAGAAGCCAAGATGACCAGACTTCATCTCTCATACTTTGGGCATATTATTAGTAGGGACCAATCCATGGAGAAGGATGTCATGCGTGGTAAAGTGGAGGGACAGAAAAAAAAAAAAAAAGAGGGGGACACCAAAGAGATGGATTTTCACAGTGGCAGTAACAGTGGCCTTAAGCACAGCAGCGATTGTGAGCATGGTGCAGGACCAAGTGATGTTTCCTTCTGTTGCACATAAGGTTGTTATGAGTCGTAGCCAACTTGATGGCACTTAACAACAACAACAACAGCTCATAACTGAATCATATCATCCTGTCAATATCTTCTCCCAGATTCTTGACCCATCAGGGCAAAAAATGTTTAGTGGGAGTTACAAAGACTATGGGTGGAAGAGCTATATAAAGCAATTCTTGACATTGCAAGGCCTAAAGAGAAAGACAGAGTAAGTATTAAGATTACTATCTTACAATAGAGATGGAGGAGGTAGAAAATAGATGTTAACATGTTCAGAAAGTGAACAATCAACATGTATATGCATGTCTTTGCCAGTTAAGATTTCCATGACAAATATTCTGTATTGAGCTGTGAGAAAAAGAGGAGATGGTTTGAGATGGTGTATCAATAATATGTGGCTGTGTTACAAATAACCATAAAAGTTAGAAGCTTAAAAAACACACACACAAAATTTATTACCTCAAAGTTTCTGTGGATCAAGAATTTGAGTGCAGGTTAGCTAAAATGTTCTGGTTGAGTAGAAACTTCCTATCAGATTGCAGTCAAGATGTTGATGATGCCTGCAGTCATCTGAATACTTAAATAGGAATAGAAGATCCACATCCAAGATGACTCATTTACTCAGCTGTTGGTTTGAGCCCCAAGTTTCTTGTCATATGGTTTCTCCATAAAGTTGCTAAATCTTCTCCTAATACTGCAGTTGAGTTCCCCAAAGTAATTGACCCAAAAGTACTATTCCAAAGATATTTGCAATGCCTTTCATGTCTTCTCTGAGAACTCAGAGTCTGTCAATTCCAGAACTTTCTATTTGTTAGTAGCAAGTCAGTAAATCTGACCCATACTTATTTTGAAGGGGGTTAGGCTCTACCTTTCAAAAAAGGGATTGAAAAATAATTTGTGGACATATTTTAAAAACACCAAAGTTGAGGTAGGGGTTAGACATCATGTGTGTTTTTATAAATGCTTAGAATTAGAAGGCACAAGAAACAGCACCATATGTCAAACCTTCATTTGACATAAAATAAATTAGAGACTGTGTTTCAGGTATTTTACCATACCTCAGAGCATTGACTTTACAGAATAAACACTGGACTGCAAACCACAGCCGTTCTGCAGAAGAACAGTGAAGTTTTCTGCTTCTGCAAAGATTTATAGCCTCAGAAATCCTCCATAAGGTAGCCATCAGTTAAAACTAATTCCGTGACACTTATCAACAACAACAAGGCTTACTCATGATAGAGATATGACAGAATCCTTTTAGTCTGGATCCCAGACTCCTGTGTTTTCCAGTTCTGTTGCTCTCTTTTTGAAATTTCCAGTTACTGACTAGCTCTGGTTTCTTTGAAATGGATCATGTGCATTTATAGCTGCCTTAGTATACTCAATAGTCTAGTATTAATCAGTCACAGATGATCTTAGAACCTTATTACATCAATTTTAAGACCATATGCAAGCATTAGAATGGATCTTATACATTTTAATATAAGTAAAATTGTGATTTACTGACTTCACTAGAATAAATCAAAACAACAGAAGTAATCTATCATCTCCATTCATGAAATTCACTATGTTGTTTTGCTTCTCTTTGTGCTAATTTATGCTTGGAAAAAACTTTAGTCTTCTTACCTATTAGTCAAGGACTAATTTTGTAAAGTACTTAAAGTGTTTGCTTCATTTTTGCATAGCACTTAACACCACCACCAACAACAACTCTTTATATCTCTTCTCTTTCTTCATGCCTGTTACCTCTACCATCCAGGATCTACCTCACGATGTGCTTAACTAGGGAAAAACACGACACTTCTATTGACTACCACTAGATGTCCTCTGTTCGTTATTCTAGTTTCCTATAAAGTTTTGCTTGATTTCCACCTTCCTTTTTCTGAAGGCTTCACAAGCATATACTCTTATGATTACTTATAATCACACTCAGAAAAAAAAAAAAAAAAACATAATAAAGGCATACTTAGAACTTTGGGAAATAGATTGAGGTATTTGAGAAGGTATATGAAGGGCCTAAAATATTTTGAAATCTGAAAAGGAGCTTTTGGAACTATTAAAACATTTTTAATGGCTTAGTTTCCCCAGAATGGTAAGTAACTGCTCTACTTTTCTCGCCTTTATAGCCAGTATCTTTCCTCCTTATTTTTATATATTTCTTCTTTTAGAGATGGAAGAAAAGGAAAAATCCATCTCCAGTTAAATCGAAGTGTGTCTATTTCATGTTCTTGGCTTTGAAAAACATCTTTCATCCTATGTGCTTTCCCAGAAATAGAAATAATTGGATGCTGGTCTAAGTTAAAATAAAATTTCACCTTAGTATTTCATAAAAGCTAAGCATGATAAATATAGTAAGGGCTGGCTGATGCTTGGCAAATAATGCTCAGAAAGTTCCTCAAAGGTACAAGTAATTCATATTTGACTGAAGACAATGTAAATTTATGGATTTAGGATAGGAATTCCTGTCTTTTTGTTTGAACAGTCTCACTTAGATACTTAAAACATAGTTCATAACTTAACAATCTCATAAATTGTCTTTGGCAAAACTGTATTGCGACTTCTTCATTTAAATATCAGTCCTATGTTCTGATAGAAAACTTTAACATTTATTGGATCTAATATAGCCTCAAGTTTTTCTGTTCGTTCACATCTTATGTCTTTAGCATATGATCTCCTAGGTAGAATCTGTGCCTGCTTCTAATGCCGGAAATATATTCCATTAAATTACAAGCAGCTTATAAAGAAATATAAAAGATAAAATTGTATCTGTTACTACACTTAAGTTTGAATTATTTTAATGTGTTATTTCGACAAATGGAGTGTGCAGAACTCAAAGAATGAAAAGTAGAAACATACTGGGATTGAGGAGACAGAATTGAAGGGGGCACAATGGCACCTTAGGTGTATTTCATGTATATAAATACCAGGTCAAAAACAACTGACATTTTTCAGTTACTGGTAAAGACTATTTATTAAACAATAAGAAAGATCTGGTGATCTTCTGAAAATAAGCCAATGAAAATCCTTTTGATCATGACAGTATAATCCACAACTTGTCATGGGGATTACATAGAATTTGGCAGCATTTCCTTCCACTGTGTATGGGATCACCAAGAGGTGGACTGGTAGAGCAGTCAACAACAGTAACAAGGAGACCTGGTGACACTGAAGAATAAGCATTGTACTGTTAACCACATGGTTGGAAGTTTAAATTCACGAGCCCTTCACTGGCAGAAAAATTAGACTTTCTGCTCTCATAAAGATTTACAGCTTCAGAATCCCTATACAGGGTCACTGTGAGTTGGAGTAGACTTGATGTCCATAGGTTTTGGTTGGGGTTAGCCACAATAACATGGTAGAGATTATTAGAGAGTGGAAAATTTTAGCAATTGGTTTTAAGGAAACTGACATCTAGGGTGATAAAACACTAAAAAACAATGAAGAAAAACTTTCATGAAGTAATGGATCAAGAAGAACATGTGTAATACCACCGCCTTCAGTATGTAATGCACTTTAATGTAAAGAAAACAAAAATCCCCACTACTGGATGACTAATAAATGACATCCATATAAATAGAGAAAAGAATGATGTTGTCAAATACTTCATTTTGCTGGGACTAACTATCAACATTCATGGAAGCAGCAGTCAAAAAAATCAAATGATATATTGCATTAGGCAAATCTGCTTAACAATAACTATTTAAAGTGTTCAAAAGCAAAGATGTCAGTTTGATGACTAAGGTGCACCTGACCCAAGCCATGGTATTTTCAATAACCTTATAAGCATGTGAAAGTTGGACAGTGAATAAGGAATACTATATATGCATTGATGTATTTGAGTTATGGTGTAAGAAGAGAATACTAAAAGTACCATGGACCACAAAAAGAATAAACTAGTCTGTGTTGGAAGAAGTAGAGCCAGAATGTTCCTTGGAGGCCAGGATGGCCAGACTTCATTTCTCATACTTTGAACATATTGTCAGGAGGCATAAGCCATTGGAGAAGGATATCATGTTTGGTAAAGTGGAAGGTCAGAAAAAAAGAAGACCCCCAATGAGATGGGTTGGCACAGTGACAGAGGCAATGACCTCAAAGGCAGCAATTATTATGAGGTTGGTGATACACCAGGTAGTGTTTCATTCTGTTGTGCATAGGTTTGCTATGGCTTTTAACAACAACAACAATAATGATATGGATCATGACTAAACTCATCCAAACTTTGAAAGTGACTATTAGATGCTAAAGTATCATGTTAAATTATGGCTAGTGTAGATAATAATACAGTATATTAGACATTATACTGTGCAAGACACTCTGTTTCCTCTGTGCCAATAAATGCAATAATAGTATTATTTACTTTCATTCTAATAGATTCATATTTGACACATGAGTTTGCAATTTCTTATGAGAGAAAGAACTATAGAAAAACTTCAAGAAAAACATTTTTTTTTTTTTTTTTGCAAGCTAAAGGATACTCATAAAACTAAACCTACAGTATTCACTTTGATTCTGGCCTCATTGGATTTCCAATGCTGTCTTGGTGTGGTGTTGTAAGATAAACAATGAACTACTCACCTCAAGGCTGGAAATTCAAACGCACTATCTACTACTTTGAAACTCTATACAGGGTCATTATGAATCAGAATTAACTAAATATGACATTTAAAAACAACAACAACAAATCTTCGTGGAAGTAGCCTGCCACATCTTTTTTCAATGGAGCTCGTGGTAGATTTGAAGTACCTGCCTTATGGCTAGCATCTGAACATGTTAACCACTGTCCCATTAGAGCTCAGATTATCTTTAATCTTTGAGTCAATCTAGAATTAAAATAGATACTAGCAGAGAGGTGGGTTTAATGGTGGGTTAGGGAGAGGGACCATGCAGACCTTAGCCAGTAATAACACAGAATATCAGATGAAGCAGGTTCAGGGGGTAGTCCTGGAATTTTGGTCTTCCAAGCTAAGTCATTAAGAAGAAAAGAAAGAAGGAAAAGATCAAGATGGATGTCAGAAGAGACTCTGAAACATGCTCTCCAACGTAGAGAAGCCAAAGCAAATGGAAAAATTGAAGAGGTGCAAGAGCTGAACAG
>NW_006408627.1:10742222-10743362 GCF_000296735.1 Chrysochloris asiatica
AAGCTAATTACAGTGAAAAATGAACACGAGTGGCAATACTAATCTCTGATCAAATAAACATTAAGGCAAAAATAAGCATAATAGATAAAGATGAACATTATTTTATGATTCAAGGGTTAATTGAAAAAGATGACATAACCATAATAAATATTATGCTCCCAATGAAAGGGATCCAAAATCTATAAAGTAAACTCTAATAGATTTGAAAACAGAAAGAGACACATGTACAATGATAGTGGGAGATTTTAATACACTACTTACAAAAAAGGATAGAGCAACCAGAAAGAAACTTGACAAAGGAGAGAGCTAAACAACACAATCAGCCAACTGGTCCTCATAGATGTGTACAGAACATTTAACACAGCACAATATACATTATTTTCCAGCTTGCATGGAACATTCTCCAGAATAGACCATGTCTTTGGCCACAAAACAAGCCTCCATATATTTCCAAACATCAGAATACTATAATGCATCTTCTCATAACACAATGCTATAAAATTATAAATCAGCTATAGGAAAACCAAGGAAATAAAGTCAAATACATGGAAACTGAATAACACCCTGCTTAAAGTCTACAGGATAGTAGAAGAAATAAAATGTGAATCCACAAAGTTCCTAGAAACAAATGTGAAGAAAAACACAACATACCAAACCTTTTGGAGATGGCAAAAGCAGTACTGAGAGGACAATTTACTGCAATAAATGTGCACATCCAAAAAGAAGAAAGAACCAATATCAACATATAAACACAACAACTCCAACAACTAGAAACAGTCCAGCAAAGTAAACCTACAGTCAACAGAAGAAAGGAAATACAAAATATTAAAGCAGAAATAAACAAGATAGAAAAGAGAAAAAAAAACTATAGAAAAAATCAACAGGACAGGACGCTGGTTCTTTGAAAGAATTGATAAAATTGACAAACCATTGGCAAGCCTAACAAAAGAAAAGAGGGAGAAGACACAAATAACACGCATAAGAAACCACATAGGCAATGTCATAACATAACCAATAAAAATAAAAAGGATAACAACAGAATATTATGAAGAGTTTTATTCCAAGAAATTTGAAACCCTAGAGGAGATGGATACATTTTTAGAAAAGCATGATCTACTTAAACTTACAGAGTGAAGTAGA
>NW_006408627.1:10748372-10749371 GCF_000296735.1 Chrysochloris asiatica
AGGAAATTACAAGTTTCTACTTCTACAAGTAAAAAACAAATAACCCAATTAGAAAATGACACAGGGTATTAACAGACACATCACTAAGGAAGACATTCGGGCAACAAACAAACACATGAAGAAATGTTCACGATCATTAGCCATTAGGGAGAGCCAAATCAAAACAACAATGAGATATCATCTCACATCAGCAATAACAGTAAAATTTAAAAACGCAGAGGATAATAAATGCTAGTGAGGATGTGGAGAGACTGGAACCCTCCTACATTGCTGGTGGGAATGCAAAAGGTCCAACCACTCTGGAAAACAGTATGGTGTTTCCTCAGAAAGTTGGAAATATAAATACTGTATGATCCAGGAATTCCTCTACTTGGTATATATCCACGAGAAATGCGAAACATAACATGAGTAGATATATGCACAGCAATGTTCATAGCAGCACTATTCACAAAATACAAAAAGATGAAGATGACCTAAGTGCCCATCAATGGAAGAATAGATAAACTGTGGTAAATACACACAATGGAATATTATGCTACCTTGAAGAATATCAAGGAAGCTGTAAGCTACCACATAACATGGATGAACCTTGAGGACATTATGCTGAGTGAAATTAGTCAGTCACAAAAGGATAATTACTGTATAAGACCATTATTGTAAAAGCTTAAGAAAAAATACCCATACTAAAAATAGAAAAAAAAATTCTTTGTTGGTTACCTCTGGGGGTAGGACTGGGAGGGGATGATAGAACACAGGGTAGTGGGTAGACACATCATAGCTCGGGTATTGGGGAGGACAATACATAAGAAGTTGAGGGGGTGGAAGAATAAAGAAGATAGGGTAACCCTGAGACAGGTTGTTGTTGTTATTGTTGTCAGGTGCCATGGAGTTGGAGCTGACTCATAGTGACCCTATGTACAGCAGAACGAAACAATGTCTGATCCTGGGCCAACCTGACTACCGCTGCCACACGTGATGCCATCAATGATGTCACCTGGC
>NW_006408627.1:10750364-10756081 GCF_000296735.1 Chrysochloris asiatica
AAAAATCCAAAACAAAAATGGCAGTATGATTGTCTACTACAAGAACAAGCAAGTTGTTTGCCGAGGAGCCATCAAAGCAAGCAATCAAGTCCTTTCATGACAATCCTCCCCCAAGACTGAAATTCAAAGGTAACACATGAGCAGGCATGTAAACTTGCTGGTGACGATGTTGGTGTATGATGAGTGGAAGATGGGGAAAGGCAGCAATGAAGAAAGGGGCTGAACTCAATCATGCTCCATAAACTCCTGTTGACGTGAAGATGAGAGAAAGAGGGCTGGTTGGTGTGAAGTGTGGTGAGACCTAGGGATTCCTGAGGCCATGGACAAGGACATAGCCATGGAGGGCTAGAATTGAGAGTGAAGAGTCCAGCTGATATGAAGCGAGGGGAGATGCACAAGAATGCCTGAACTTGCAGATAGTACCCATTTGACCTAGCCTCAATGGCTTATAATCAGAATCCAACTAGAGGAAGATTAAAAAATTTTTGATAAAGGAAATGAGTGTAAATTGCTACAATTTGATGAACTTGACCTATAATTATGGATGTAGTCGCTCAAAATACTAACTGAGAGAGAAAGAATTTTCACATCAATATCAATCATATCCCCTGTGTACACAGGAAACTACGACATTGGCTACCTAAAATGAGGTGGCGATAAAGGCAAGAAAGTGACTGGCTTACACGTTTGCAAGAATGAGTTTAGTTTAAGAGTGTTCGGGGGATGGTAGAGTCCTTATTGAATATTTTCCATCTTGTCTAGATGGGTCTAGTGAAAAGAGATGGGAATAAGAAGCTTATAATTCAATAGTGAGTAATTTTTATCATGACTAATTGTGACTGTCACAATTGTAAAAGTAGAAGTTTTGTATAAAAAATGGATGAGTACTTAATCTTATAGTACAGAAACAGAGGGCCCCAGTACCATCACTGGAGAAGAATATGAGTGGAATGTGGGACTTGGTCCAGAGGAGCACCAACACCAGAGATGGAGGCATAGGTGAGGACATGGAGAGAGGGAGCAGCTGAGGACTCTAGACTCATGGAAAGGGAGGACTGGGTCCTGGCAGCCAAGAGGCAGGCTTGCAGAATGTGCCCTTTGATTGTTTAAATTATTATATATTCCTGAGTGTTTCTCTGTACATCTTCCCCCTCCCCCAACAAAATAAAAAACATCGACAGGGAATGGAAGCAAATATTCTTGAATGATAATGCACAGAAGAGATTGTAATCACTGCAATGAAATGATGTGTAAAGTCGATGTTCTCCCATGTAAACTAGCACTTAGTTCACAATTTAAAGAAATAAAAAGAAGATGAAAAAATGAGGTGCAAAAAAAAAAAAAACCCACAATAATTTAGAAGCTACTAAAGTGTCAAATGGGGAACAGAACTTTAAAACCTGGAAATAGATAATAAAGTCAGAGTTAAAGAGTTGCATATTCAATCTGCCAGATGTGTAGCTAGAACAAGAAGCTCAATAATACACAGACAGAGTGAATGAAATGAATAAATATTGTTGTCCAGACAGCTAGGGTATGGAGTGGGGTGTTCCTGGAGATAATGTATACAGCATCAGTAAATCAATTTAGATTCATTAAGTATTTTGAAAAAATAGTGTGGAGATATAAAATATGTATAGAATGCAGATAGATTAAGTTTTGTTAATAATAATCATTGATATATCTTTTTCATTAGGAAAATGGTTCTAATATTATATATTAAACACACTAATTAAAAATTTAAGCAATGCAAAAATATATGAAAATAGTAAAATTGACCTAAAATCAGCCCACCCTGAGAAAACTACACTTGTCATTTAGTGATTACCTCATTTAGTGCTACTCTCTATGTACACACATACACATACATAGCATACACACATACACATACATACACACATAGCATTACACAATTTGGATCACATAAAACATACTATTTTAATGAAAACTTAATTTTAAAATAATTTTTTCTCTTACACGTCTCCCTTCCCTTCCTCTTTTCTTTTCCTTTGACCCACCTTAAGGTGACCCATGCTATAAACCCAAGTGTAGATGCTTTTATGTACATATGGAATGATAAGTCATATAGTTGTGAGAGTATTTCATTTAATTGCTTGTTTTACAAAAAAAAAATAGAATTATATGTATGTGACTAAAACTCAGTATTTCTATTGAAATTGTTTCAATTCAGTGGTGAAGCTCTAGTACATTATTTTTTATGTTTATATAAAACACCATGATAGGAATATACCTCAATTTATTGAATCAATCCCCTACCGAATGCCATCCCCTTTGTTTCACTCTTTTGCTATAATAAACTTTGGTATAATAATCCTGGAGACCTAGTGTGGCCCTGTGGGATAAGCACTGGACTATGAACTGTTCAAACTTACCAGCTGCTCCACTAGAAAAAGACGAGGCTTTCTGCTCCTGTAAGATTTATAGCCTTTGAAACCCTATACAGGTTTGCTATGATTTTGAATTAATTTGATGACAGTGAATTTGAGAGTTCTTTTAGTATAATAACCTTCTTTAGCATGGCCTCACTTAGTGGTATTTTCATTTTTATGGTGTAATTTCCCAAGAGTGGGATTGCTGGTTTTAAAGATATGTATATTTCACATTTTGAATAGACACTGCCAGATGGTTTTTCAAAAGGCTGCAATAATCCACATTTCCCCCGTTTTTTCCCTACATCCCTGCCAGCAGTGAGTGTTATTACTGTTTTATTTCTAGCAGTCTGATGGGTGAGCTGTGATAGTTATTATTATTTTAATCTGCATTTTTTCAGTGACTGCCTATTCTTTGGTCATTTTTTAACTCTATGCTGAGACAATAATTTCTTTAAGAAAGATAAGTATGGGCAGGTGCCTAGAAGGTGGAGGTTAAAGAAACCCCAAATGTCCAATTTCCTAAAGTGCTATACCACTTTATAATCTGGGTATCAACCAATACTTGTCCCTCAGTATTTTCCCCCATGACCCAGGGTTCTGCAATTCACTGCAATGTCTCATGGAACTCATAGTATCTAGCCAGATTCTTAGGAGGACATAGAACAAGGGATATTATTGCTAATGGCAGATAGGTCTTAACCAGAAGCAGAGAATACCAGAAAGATGCTTGTTGTTGTTGTTAAGTGCAGTCTATTCGGATCCCATCCATAGCGACCCTGTACAGAGTTTCTGAGGTGGCAAATCTTTACGGGAGCAGAAAGCCTCATCTTTCTTCCGTGGAGTGGCTGGTAGTATCAAACTGTTGACCTTAAGGTTCACAGCTCAATTCGTAACCACTACACTACATGCTTACCTGTGCTTTATTGACTATACTAAGGCTTTCAATTGTGTGGATCATGATAAGCTATGGACAACATTGAGAAGTATGAGTATTCTGGAATGCTTAATTATGCTCATTAGGAACCTGTACATAGACCAAGAGGCAGTCAATCAAACAGAACACTGAATGTTTTCAAATTAGGGAAGGTATGCACCAGGGTTGCATTCTTTCACTATACTTATTCAACCTGTATGCTGAGCAAATAATATGAGAAGATGGGTTATATGATGAAAAATATGGCATCTGGATTGGAGGAAGACTCATTAACAGACTGCGAAAGGCAGATGATACAGCCTTCCTTGCTAAAAGTGAAGAGGACTTAAAATAACTTACTAACGAAGATCAAAGACCATAGCCTTCATTATGGATTGCATCTCAATGTAAAGAAAACAAAAATCCTCACCACTGGACCAATCAACAATGATCTTATCAATGGAGAAAAGACTGAAGTTGTCAAAGACTTCATTTTACTTGGATCAACCATCAACACCCATGGAAGCAGCAATTAAGAAATCAAATGATGTGTTGAATTAGGCAAATCTGCTGCACAAGACAAGACCTTTTTAAAGTGTTGAAGAGTAAACATGTCTGAGGACAAATGTGCACCTGACTCAAGTCATGGTATATTCAATAACATATGCATGTGAAAGTTGAACAGTGAATAAGGAAGACCATAGAAAAACTGATGCATTTGAGTTATGGTGTTGGAGGAGAATATTGAAAGTACCATGGACTGCCAAAAATAACAAATAGATCTGTGTTGGATGAAGAGCAGCCATAATGTTCCTTGGAAACCAGGATGATCAGATTTCATCTCTCATACTTCAGATGTATTGTTAAGAGGATCTAAGAGAAAATAAGGAAGACCCCCAGCGAGACAGATTTGCAAAGTGGCAGCATCAATGGGCTCAAGCGTAGCAATGTTTGTGAGGTTGGCTCAGGACAGGGCAGTGTTTTGTTCTATTGTGTATATGGCCACTATGAGTCGGTACCTAATCGATGGCACCAAACAGTAACAACAACAATGCTTAGAACATTGATATTTATGTGTTCCATTTCATTTATAACAACTTCCAAATTTCGTAGGATAATATTTCATATGTTTCATATACTGATTTATAATGAACATTTACAACTATTTCTCCTCATTTTGAGTTGTGCCCCGTTAGCAAATGAAGATTCCAAAAACTTTACTCTATTCGCATGTTCAGGGTCAACTCTACTTTGAGGAGGCAGTTTTTCTCCAATCGAATTTTGAGTGCCTTCCAACTTGAGGGACTTATGTCTGGCACTATATCTGACAATATTCTGGTGCTTTTCATCATGTCTCAGTATTCAATAAGGAGCTCTGGTAGCATAGTGGTTACGAATCGGGCTGTGAACCTTAAGGTCAGCGGTTCGAAACTACCAGTCGCTCCTCGGGAGAAAGATGAGGCTTTCTACTCCCGTAAAGATTTACACCCTCGGAAACCCTGTACAGGGTCGCTATGGGTCGGACCCGACTCGATGGCACTTAACAACAACAACAACATTATTCAATATTCTAGTGCTGATGGTATTCCACTGCTATTCATAAAGATTTTAGTGACTAAATGTTTGGAAGTAGTCCAGTTGTTATTCTTGTGTGTCTTAATCTTGAAGATCATTTTAAACCTGTCTACAAGTTGGGCTGCTAACCTCAAAATCAGCAGTTCAAAATTACCAGCTGTTCTGTGGGAGAAACATTAGGCTTTCTGCTCCCATAAAGATTTACAGCCTCAGAAACCCTGTACAGGGTCACTATGAGTTGAAACTGACTCTACAGCACATAGCAACCACCACCACAACCATGGATGACCCTGCTGGTATTTAAAATACTGGTGGCATAGCTTCCAGAATCATATCAACATGCAATCCACCATAGTTCAACATACTGACAGACAAGTGGAAAAAGGCTAGAAGAGATATTAAATAATTTACTACACCTATATACCTAAATATTAGAAGTTAAAGCAAATTAATTTAATATATTATTCATCATCAAGAATATATGTAACACAAATAAAGATAAAAATGCTAAACTATATGAACATATGTCAAATATGTAATTTATATAGATATTAATTTAGAATTTATTTATAAAACTTTGTAATAGCAAGCATTCCACAAGCTTCTGTTATATTTTATCCTGAGGGAATTAAGAATCTGTTTTATGGCTTGTCTTTGAACATTCCAGGATTCATTAGAAAATTGAAGCTCATATAAATGCCTGTCTTATGGAATATCTTTTTTTTTTTAATGTGGTTGAGTCAGAGAGTTCAAAAATAAAAGGAAGGATTTATTTGGATGGTGGGAAAATACGATTTGACCTTGTATACCAACATAAAATGCCCAAATCCTGGAAG
>NW_006408627.1:10756956-10776861 GCF_000296735.1 Chrysochloris asiatica
GTTAAGATTTACAGCCTCGGAAACCATGTATAGGGTCGCTATGAGTCAAAACAGACTCCATGGCACATAACAACAATAACAATAAAGCAGAAATGCAGGTATTCTGCTTTAAAGAGTGGGTATCTGTACTACAGGCTCATTTTGAAGGTCCAGTGACCTACCCCATGGTTACCTCTAGTCTGCTTGTAAGTCAACACTGCTCAGGATGGTTCCTGAGAGTTTGAAATCTAGTACGACTAATCCATTTTTCAATTCCAAGGCTAATTATTGATTCTACTGTATTACAAATAACTATTGGCAAAATAACTGGAGGACTTTTGAGGCTCAGTGTTAGACTGAATTATTTGTTTTCCTGGACCTCTTTTCAGCTCACATGTTTTATTGTTGATCCCTACAGATTAATAAATGTGTATATTTTGAATCAATCCAAAGTTATTTTTTTTCAATCAGTTTGATCATCTGGCTTTCATAACCATGACAAAATGTCTTTCACACCTTTGATGACAGTATTCATGATCCTGTGAGAGTTAATATTTCTAATATGTCTAAAGGCATTTGAGTTGTACTCAGCATGAGAGAATTAGAAGTAAACAAAAATCAAAACACAATGAAAGTAACTAGAAAGGATTAAAAGACAATTTATATTACAATGCAACATTTTGGACTGTGGTGGATTTTGATATTATAATTTTCATGTATTCAATCAAATTTGCTTCCAACTCCTTGGTTTTTATGACAAGAGTCTGTACAGGTTCTGTACACCGTTCTCTGCCTTAACTGATAGAGTATTTCAAATAGCAAGTTCACCCTCACTAAACCTAGATGACTATTTTTCTTTAGGTGAACAGTTAATATTGATAATTTTTCATAGTCTGGAGTTCTAAGATCAGTTGCTGAGGCAGAAAATGTATGAGCTTCAATGATAACAAGAAAGTAGCAGAAGAAAATTCCTCAGTCATATCTTCAAGCTTCAAATTTTATTTTATACTGTACCTTGCATTGCAAATTGAGGGAAGATTTACAGACAAGATCATCACGTTTACATTCAACAAATCATACATTTTGTTTCATCTCAATGACTGCAACTCCTTCCATGCAACAACAGTTATCCCGCTTTTTGCCTGTGCTCCCATTTCCATTCCACGCACCTTCCCATCCATCATTGATATATCAGTTTGTCATACTGGGGGGGGGGGGGCTTGCATATTGCTGTGATGCTGGAAGCTATGCCACGGGTATTTTAAATATCAACAGAATCACCCATGGTGGACAAGTTTCAGCAGAGCTTCCACAAAATGACAGACTTGGAAGAAGGAGAGACAGACTACTTTCAAATATTTAGTCACTGAAAACCTTATGCATAACAGTAAAAAATTGTCAGCACCAGAATATTATCAGATAAAGTGCCACAAGATGAATCTCTCAGGTTGGAAGGCACTCCAAATATAACAGGGGAAGAGATGCCTCCTCAAAGTAGAACTGACTGTGATGATATGAATGGAGTAAAACCTTCAGGACCTTCATTTGCTGATGGGGCACACAACTCAAAATGAAGAGAAAGAGTTGTAAACATTCATTAATAATTAGAACATTGAATGTACAAAGTATGAATGTAGGAAAATTGGAATGTAAGAAAATTGGAAAATTGGACAAAAATCTGTAAGCATTCATTAATAATCAAAGCATGAAATGTACAAAGTATGAGTGTAGGAAGATTTGAAATTTTCAAAATGAAATGGAACGTATAAACATCGATATCCTAGGCATTACTGAGCTGAAATGGATAGGCATTTTAATGCTGACAACTACATGGTTTACTATATCAGGAATGAAAAATTGAAGAAAAATAGGGTCGCATTCAGCATCAAAAAGAACCTATCAAGATCTGTCTTGAAGTATAATATTGTCTGTGATAGGATAATATCCATACACCTATAAGGAAGACAATGAATACAATTATTCAAATTCATACACCAACCACTAAAGCAAGGGATGATGAAATTGAATAATTCTACTAATTCAGTCTGTAATTGAACAAACATGCAACCAAGATGTATTGATAATTATTGGTGATTGGAATACAAGAACAGTTTTGAAGTAATAGACCCTAAAGAGTGAAGACCAGAAGAGCTGTGGGTTGAATCAAGAACATCATATAGGAATAAAGATCATTAAGAAGACAAACAATAGGGAAAGGACCAAAATGGATGTCAGAAGAGACTCTGAAACGTGTTCTCTGGTGTAGAGATCTGAATGCAAATAGAAGAAATGAGGAGGTAAAAGAGCAGAACAGAAAATTCCAAAAAGGAGCTCAAGAAATCTAAGTCAAACATTATAATGGAATGTGCAAAGACCTGAAGTTAAAAAATCAAAAGGGAATACCAAGTTCAGCAGTCCTCAAGCTAAGGGAACTGGAGAAAAATTCAAGCCTCGACCTGGAATTTTGACAGATTCTATGGGCAAAATACTGACTGATACAGAAAGCATAAAAAGAAGAGATAAGGAATACACACAGTCATTTTAACAGAAAGAGATGGTTGTTGTTCAGTCATTTGAAGAGGTAGTATATGATCAAGAGCCAATAATACTGAAAGAAGAAGCCCATGGTTCATTGAATGCAGTGGCAAAGAACAAGGCTCTGGGAACAGAATTGAATACAAATTGAACTCTTTCAACATACTGATATGACACTGGAGGCAATCACTCATCTACGTCAAGAAAATTTTAAGAGAATTACCTGGTCAACTGCCTCGAAGAGATCCGTATGTGTGCCTATTCCAGAGAGGTGACCCAGTGGGAGGTGGAAATTATCAGACTATATCATTAATATCCATGCAAGTAAAATTTTGCAAAAGATAACTCAAAAATAGCCGCAACTATACATTGACAGAAAACTTCCAGAGATTCAAGCTGGATTCAGAAGAGGATGTGGAATGAGGGATAGCATTCCTGATATCAGATGGATCTTGGCTGGAAGCAAAGAATACCAGGAAGATGTTTACCTGGGCTTTATTGACTATGCAAAAGCTTTGGATTATGTGGATCATGACAAACTAGGGACAGCATTGTGGAGAATATGTATTTTGGAACACTTAATTAAGCTCATGAGGAACTGTACGTAGACCAAGAGGCAGTTGTTCTGACAGAACAAGGGAACCAAATGCTTTAAAATTAGGAAAGATGTGTGCCATAGTTGTATTATTTCACTATACTTATTCGATCGATATGCTGAGCAAATAATCTGAAAAGTTGGACTATATGAAGAAAACATGTGGCATCAGGATAGAAGGAAGACTCATTAACAACCTGTGATATGCAGATGATACAAACTTGTTTGATGAAAGTGAAGAGTACTTAAAATACTTACCGATGAAGATCAAAGACCACAACCTTTGGCATTGGTTGCACCTCAATATAAAGAAAACAAATATCCTCACCATTGGACCAACAAATAACATCACAATAAATGGAGAAAAAACTGAAGCTATCAACGACTTCATTTTTCTCAGATTAACTATCAACACTCATTGAAGCAGCAGTCAAGAAGTCAAATGACATCTTGCATTAGGTAAATCTGCTGCACAAGACCACCTTAAAGTGCTAAAGAGCAAAGATGTCAGTTTGAGGACTACGGTGTGCCTGATCCAAGCAATAGCATTTTCAACAGTCTCATATGCATGCAAAAGTTGGACACTGAAAAGGAAGATGGTAGAATTGATGCATTTGAGCTATGGTGTTGGAGGAGAGTATTAAAAGTACCATGGAGTGCCAAAAGAAGAAACCAATCTGTGTTGGAAGAAGTACAGCCAGAGTGCTTCTTGGAGGCCAGGATGGCCAGATGTCATCTCTCATACTTCGGACATATTGTCAGTAGGGACCAGTCACTGGATAGGGATATTATGTTTGGTAAGGTGGAGGGTCAGAGAAAAAAATGGATTGGCAAAGTGGCAGCATCAATGGGCTTAATCATAGCAATAATTGCGAAGTTAGTCCAGAACCAGACAGTGTTCTGTTCTGTTGTGCATACGGTTGCTATGAATTGGTACCAAGTTGATGGCACCTAACAACAACAACATAAATACACCTTTAGGACAAATGCTAGATTGATTGGATGAAGAGACTAACATGTCCACAGTAACAATCAATCTGATTCTCTGTAATAGAATCTATTGTAGAGAATTACATGAACACAAGTATTTTCATTAGTCCACATTTCTCTATACCTCCTTTATCACTAATTCATCAACACTGATTGTTTCAAATTCCTGACTATCAAGATACATTGTTAGTCCTTAATACTAGTCAATGTAAATGTAAGTCACCTTGCTTTTCAAAAAAATTGGGCCATGATAGAAAGAAATTTGCAGAACTTGAGACTATGACTGACCACACTTCACAGTTCTGGAAAGGAACTCATACTCATGGCCAACTATTTAGCCAAGCAGTAGTGGTGGTGGTTATATGTTGTGAAGTTGGTTCCAACTCATAGCGACCTTGAGCAGGGTTTCCAAAGTTGTAAATCTTTGTGGGAATAGAAAGCCTCATCTTTCTCCCATGGAACATATAGGGGTGTCAACAATAGTAAAGTATGCTCACCATGGAATCGTCAATCATTCAAACTCAAAAGGACAGTTTTCACCTAAAGACAAAGTTGAGAAGGGATGGGAAGAAGGTGTAACTGTTGTTGTTAGGTGCCATGGAGTTGGTACTGACACCAGGCACAACAGAACAAAACACTGGCTGGTTCTGTGCCAACCTCAAAACAGTTGGTAGTTTTGAACTGCTGATCTTGAGGTTAGAAAACTGACTCATAACCACTATGCTGCCAGAGCTCTTTATAAGGCCACAGGAGTTGGAATTAATTTGATGGCAGTGGGTTTGGGGTTTGGGTTTACCATATTGTATAGCAGCAACTCTCCTTCCTTCAAACAATCCAGATCCATCACCATTGCCAAGAAAATGAGTACTCTCCATGCCTCTTGTTTCATAATCGTGTGAATGTCTGTATAATTGTATGTTCTTTGGATCATAGGATGAACACAAAAATTTTTCTATTCAGACAGATGAAATGGAGAAAATTTTTTTGTTACTTGTAGTTCTAAATGAGGGGAAAATACATGTAGGGTCTCTTATGGTACTGGCACTCAGGCACAGGGTAACAGCAAGTTGCAACCAAAGGAAGTGAATCATGTAGGGCAATCAAGGTGGGTCAGGCTAGATTTGCCTGTGCTTCCTGTGAATTGGCTTATTTGAGTCATTTAAAGGGCTTTGTGACAGAGGGTCTGTCCCTAGTTATTTGTAATCTAGCTCTGGGATGATAAATGTGGATATAAAACACCAGGAGTATGAAGGCCTAATAAGGGAAGTGGTTAGAATATGGACTTAATCAGTTACTCAAGAAGGGGAATTGTTAAAACTTCAGCAAGGGCCTCAAAAACTGGATCAACTTGACCTATACTTATGGATGTAGCAGCTCAAAATTCCAAGTGAGAGGGAAGGAGTATTCACATCAATTATTAATCCTATCCTCTCTGTATACAGGGTATATAGGGACAGGTAACTTAGACACTGACTACCTAAAATGAAGGGGTGATAAAGGCACAAAGTGATTGGCTTACATGTTTTCAAGACGGAGTTTAGTTTCAGAGTATGCGGGGCAAGATAGAGTCCCTACTGAATAGTTTTCATCTTGTCTACATGGGCCTGGTGAAAAAAAGATTGGGGTAAGATTCTTATGATTCAAAGTGAGTGATTGTTTTCATGACTAATTGCAACTGTCACAACTGCAAAGGTAGAAGTTTTGTAACAAAAACAGAGAGTAGTTAATCTTACAGTCCAGAAACAGAGGACCCTAGGACCATCAAGGGAGAAGAGCACAAGCAGAATGCGATACCAGATCGAGAGAAGTAGCGACACCAGAGATGGAAGCAGAGATGAGAACATGGAAACAGGGAGTTGCTGAGGACTCTGGACTCATGGAAAGAGAGAGACTGAGTGCTGACAACCAGGAGTCAAGCTTGCAGAATGTGCCCTTTGGTTGTTGAAATTCTTAGATATTCCTATACATATGCCCCCCACAAAGAAAACAGAGATAAAAAAAAAATTGCATTGAAATAGCATTTTATTGAAACATATTATGATGCTCATTTCTGTATGTTGTTGTTGTTGTTAGGTGCCATCGAGTCATTACCAAATCATAGGAACCCTATGCACAACAGAACGAAACACTGCCCGGTCCAGGGCCAACTTCACTATTGTTGCTACCCTTGAGCCCATTGATGCTGCCACTTTTCCAATCCATCTCGCTGGGGGTCTTCCTCTTTTCCTCTGACCCTCCACCTTACCAAACATGATATCCTTCTCCAGAGACTGGTCCCTCCTGACAATATGTCCAAAGTATGAGAGATGAAGTTTGGCCACCCTGCCTTTGAAGGAGCACTCTGGCTGCTCTTCTTCCAACACAGATCTGTTGGTTCTATTGGCAGCCCATGGCACTTTCAATATTCTCCTCTAACACCATAACTCAAAAGCATCAATTCATCTACGGTCTCACTTATTCACTGTCCAGCTTTCTCATGAATATGAGGTTATTGTAAGGAGCCCTAAATGCCTCGGAAGCAGCTGTTACTTAGAATCTAATGGAAATTTTTCAAGGTCTTATGGAGAAAGTCCCGGCCCTGTTCTCCTTTTGGGGACCAGGATCACTAATTCTTCAGACCCCCAAAGTATGGGAACCAGAAACTCCCTACTAAGTGGAGTTTAGGGAAATACAGCATTGCATTTTCCATTTCCATCTTCATTGTTTTCATAAAAGCATCACAATTTCAGGAACTAAAAATGTCAGTTTATACTCATATTCACATAACATTGTTTTCATATTCTTATGAAGAACTGTTGTGCACCTGTTTTTATTGCTTAATTTGAAAAAAAAAACCCATAAATTTAAATGCAGACTCAATCATGAGCATAAAGAAAAGATTAATATAGAAAAAGACTATTTTTACATTTTACATATTTTTTTAACATAAAAAATAAAATCCAACTGTGGGTGCTGGTGATGCAGTGGGTTAAGCTTTGGGCTGCTAACTGAAAAGTCAGCTGTTCAAACTCATCAGTTGCTGCAAGGGAGAAAGATGAGACTGCCTACTCCCATTGTGATTGATAGTCTCCAGAATCCCTGTGGCACAGTTCTACTCTGCCCTGCAGGCTTACCATGAGTGAAAAGCCATTCAACAGCAGTGGATGTGGTTTAGGTTTTGACTTGTTTCTATATAATGCTTACACACATGTTATGTGCAAGGAAGGAAGTCTATAAATTTGCATTGCTTATTAGAGCAGGCTAATGGCTTACCAAAAGCAATTTGTGTACATGCCTTATACAGACGAAAAGGAAAACAAGTTGAGACTTTTTAAAATAGTAATGTTGATGTTCATGATGACTGTTTTGCCTCCTCTATTATTTTATATAACTTAATCTTATACAAATAATTCAGTGCTGTTGTTGGTAAGTGCCATTGAGTTGGTTCTAACTCATAGCAGCTCTGTAAACGTCTCTCTAGGGTTCCCAAGGCTGTTTCTTTGTGGTAACAGAAAGTCTCATCTTTCTCCAGCAAAGTGGCTGGTGGATTCAAACTGCCAACCTTGTAGTGAGCCGTCAGTTCTTATCTTACAGAGCCATTGTACTCCCTGTCCCTTCAGTGTAGGCATTATTATTTCAATTTTTCTAAGTGAACAATCAGGATCCGGAAGTAATACACTTTGTCTAAATGATATATTCTGTAAGTGGAACTAAATGTTAGCATGGGACTCTTTCCAGCTCAGAAAGGTCCAGGATAACACAACATGCTAAGACAATGTAAAACTGATTCTCTTAGCATTAGTCTAGACAAGAATGAGAACAAACCAGTGGAAAGAAGATTGTATTGAAAAGACTAACTGATATTGAAAAGAGTGGGGTGGACGTTTTCCCTCCCCATCAGCCAAATGAAGGAGCACTGGGCCTACAGTGGGTTAGACACTGGTCCTCTAACCTAAAGGTCTGCAATTCAAAACCAACAGCTAAAGGAGAAAGATGAAGTGTGCATCTGTAAAGATTTGCAGATTCAGAATCCCTATGAACAATTCCGTTCTGTCCTATAGGGTTGCTGTGAGTTAGAATCCACTGGAAAGCAATGGGTTTGGCTTTGGTTTCAGCCAAGTTAGAAAGAAATAACTAGGAAAGCCACTTGGACAGGCAAAGTAGCACAGCATTACAGAAGCTGGGGGGAATGTTAATGAGCCATGGATTCAAAATTGCTTGTCACAAACATTTCTGAGCATCCCAATGCCAAATGACAACTCTACCCATCCCATAAGACAGATCATTCCCTCTAATTCTGTCTTCCCCTGGGAATGTAACTGGAGGAGTCAGAAATAACAGCTAAATCATAAATAGGGCTGGAGATAACAGGATAAAGACACCCATTCTTCCTGTGGAATCAGTCACCATTCTCACATTGTTGGCTACTGAGCCTGAAGAAGTACTAAACTTGGGGAATTGAGAGTTCTAAACATCATAAGAAGTCTCTGAGTGGTACAAAGTGTTAACATGTTCATCTAGGTGATCTGAGTCCATCTAGAGATGCCTCAGAAGAAAAGCCTGGTGATCTACTTGTGAAAAATCAACCAGTGCAATCCCATGGAGCACAGTTTTTACTCTGACACACATGGGGTTGCCATGAGTGGGGATTGACTCAATGGCAAATGGTTAAACAGAATCAAGGGTCTGGTGTTTCTGGTATTTCAATACTAAATGTTTTGATATAATGAGTTCCATGTTTTAGTAGTTAATGCTCAATTTTCACATTTTATACATGCTTATAATGATCTACTTTTAAACATTTATGTAACGAATACATTTTATAAGAAATGTGTCCTCTGTTCATATCATAAAATTAAGATATTGAAGGGCAGGTAATGAGCTAACTCCAAGGCAGGACTTATGGGATGGGGAGGCAATGGATAGTTGGCTTTGTGATTATGAACTCCTTAAACACTCCATGTTATCTAAGAGAGGTATATTTTGAATATAGGTTTGAACTACATCAAAGTCCATGTTCTTTCCATTATGTTGTATGCTCGTGTTTTACATTTTTCTACAGAAATGAAGCTGTACCTTTAGTTTCAAATAACAGATAAAATTCTGCATTCTCATTTTTTCTTATCCAGAATGAAAAACTTTTCTAATACATTTAAAATGTTTCATTGTGTGTAATCTTTAACATAGCAACAGTGCATAACAAAGCAACACTATTATGAAAAACTCATATGGGTTACTGATGTTAAAAATTAAACCAGGCAGAAAATTGGATTAGTAATAGGTTGCAGTAGAAACTACTTCAAATGCCATTTTATGAAAATAAGTATCAGAAGAGAACTGTATTAATACTGCAAATAAGGTAAGACACAGTTTATGTTATTCTGCATTATAATGTGATTTTTGTGTACCATTCATGTGCAAAAAGTTGACTAGGTCAACAAGCTAATTTGCAAAGTAGTAGTGTTAATGAGCTATAAGTTGATAAACTCACTTCATCATGTTAGAAGAAGATCACAGACTCTGCTACCATGTGAAAAATATTCACATGCTGCAAAGGAGCTTAGGATGGGAAAGATTGCTTTTATTTGATGTTTTCATGGTTGGTTTTAGTATAACATTGATAATATTGTACTTTTCCTTTATGTTGGAATAAGATAAATATTTGGAGTCCCTAGGTGGTGCAAATGTTTAATGAACTTAGCTACTTGCCAAAGATTGGAGATTCAGATCTACCCAGAGGTACCTTTCAAGTAAGGACTGAAGATGTACTTTTGAAAACATAGTCATTGAAAACCCTGTGAAACACAGTTCCACTCCAACACATATGTTGTCACTTGACTGTAAGTGGTAATGAATATTTACCAAATGCCATGCTTTGTTTCTTAGATGGATTTTTGGTACAGGCAGTGTTTCATTCTGTTGTGCCCAAGGTTGCCATGAGTCGGAACTGACTCAACAGCCCCTAACAACAAGAACAAATTCAAGTTATTATAAGTATGAATTTCATATTATACAGAAAAGGAATTGGAATCCACAACCAAAGTCTTTGTTGACTTGTCCATCAACAGGATACCAACTGGCTAGGATATGCCTTTAACTGATACATGGAAGACTACCAAGCAAAATAAAGTATGATCTTAATGGTTTATTTTACTATAATGATCTGCCATCTGCTTCCTTTCCTATTTCTCATTTTCTCTATTCATATCCCTACTTTTGATCCAAATCCAGTGAGTTCAACTTGCCCTTTATCCCTAGAAACTCTGTCCAAATTTATTTTCTTTTGAGTGTCCCTGTTCAAGAATTGACACTCTTTAGACACTCTTTAGCCTGTCTATGCCAGTTTCTACATTTGTCTATTTTCATAGCCTACACTACAAAAATCCTGACCACTGGACCAATAAGCAACTTTCTTATCAATGCAGAAAAGATTGAAGTTGTCAAGGACTTCATTCTTCTTGGATCAACTATCAACACTCATGGAAGCAGCAGTCAAGAAATCAAACAACTTACTGCATTAGGCAAATCTGCTGCATAAGACCTTTTTAAAGTGTTGAAGAACAAAGATGTCAACTTGAGGACTAAGGTGCGCCTGACCCAAGCCATGGTATTTTCAATAACCTCATATGCATGCAAAAGCTGGACAGTGAATAAGGAAGACAGTAGGAGAATTGATGGTTTTGAGTTATATGGTGTTGGAGGAGAATATTGAAAGTGCCATGGGCTGTCAAAAGAACAAACAGATCCATGTTGGAAGAAGTGTAGCCAGAGCGCTCCTTGAAGGCCAAGATGGCCAAACTTCCTCTCTCATACTTCAAACATATTGTTAGGAGGGACAAGTCACTGGAGAAGGATATCATGTTTGGTAAGGTGGTGGGTCAGAGAAAAATAGGAAGACCCCAATGAGATGGATTAGCCAAGTGGCATCATTGATGGACTCAAGCATGGCAAAAGTAGTGATGTTGGCCCAGGATTGGGCAGTGTTTTCATTCTGCTGTGCATAAGGTCACTATGAGTTGGTACTGACTTCATGGCACCTAATAACAACAACAAACACTTATTGGTGGAGTCCTCGTGTGGCACTGTGGGTTAATACGTCAGACTGCAAAGCCATTTGAACTGCAGTCAGCAGTTCAAGCTCACCAGCTGCTCCTCAGAAACTATACAGTTTCACCATGGGTCGGAACCGACTCAATGACACTTAACAACAACACTTATTGGTGCAAATCGATTTTAGTATTATCCCTTCAAAGTACCATATTTGAATTTTAACAAGAGCTCTTTCTCTGAAAATATTTGAGCTAAACTACATGCTGAAAGTTTCAGGTACTGGAGCAAAATTCTTTGATAGATACGCTAGTTGGGACCTAGTTGCTTTCCTATTAATCTGAATAGAATTTTGAGGTAGAGTAAGCAGAGTTTAAAAAGTGTGGCAGTTTCTGAGTTTATGGCTTTATCAGTTTAGCTATGTGAATATGTGAAAATTAGATACACTTGGTTTGCTTAACAGATTACCTACTTCATAAATTTGTGTTCTTCTTGGGTGCTGTTGTGTCACTTCCAACTCATTGCAACCCTATGCAAAATAGATTGAAAAGTTTGAATACCATGTTTGTATCCTTTGCTGCTGTCACTGTGTTAGTCCATCTCATTGGGGGTTTTCCTCATTTTCACAGACTCTCCACATTACTAAGCATGAGGTTTGTGGTGGTGGTGGCGGTTGTGTGCCTTCAAGTCTGTTCCTATTCATAGAGACATTTTATAAAGCTTCCAAGGTTTCATCTTTCTCCAACTGAGCAACTGGAGGATTCAAACTGCTAACTTTGCTGTTAGCCGTCCAATGGGTAAACCACCAGAGCTCCTTGATTTTTGTGGTAAGGATTAAATAAGATAATGTGTGTAATGTGTTTTCTCCGGGTGTCGGTAAATGCTACACACTATTCTTTTATGTAAGGAACTCTGGTAGCATAGTGGTTACCAATCAGGCTGGTAACCTCAAGGTCAGCAGTTCGAAACTACCAGCTGTTCCGCGGGAGAAAGATGAGGCTTTCTGCTCCCATAAGATTTACAAGCCTCGGAAACCCTGTGCAGGGTCACTATGAGTTGAAACCGACTCCACGGCACTTAACAACAACAATTCTTTTATTTATATATCATAATATTGAAATACTTGGAAACATGAATGTGTAGAACAAAATCTATTCTTACTTTTAAAACTCAAGAAATATTTTTGTTAATCTTATTTAACTAGCAATGGTAAAATAATTACTAAATTTGTTGTTAAGTGCTTTTAAGTTGGTTCCCACTCATAGGGACCCTGTTTCCAAGGAGCAGCTGGTAAATTTGAACAGTCCAAACTGACCTTGTGTTCCAGTGTCTATCCTGGTATGCCATACCAGGAATCCAATGACTGGATTGTACCCCTAAAGGAGTATGTCATATTACCTAGTATCCTTTGGCTTTACTGTAGGTTTTTCTTATCCTTGTTGCTGTTGTTAAGTGCCATCGACTTGGTTCCAACCCATAGCGACCCTGAACAGGGTTTCTGAGGTTGTAAATCTTCATGGGAGCAGAAAGCCTCATCTTTCTCCTGTGGAGCAGCTGGTAGTTTCGAACTGCTGACCTTGCGGTTCACAGCCCTATTCGTAACCACTACACTACCAGAGCTGCTGCAAATTGTGATGCATAATATAATGCATAATATGATAACATATTATGCATAATTATCTACATTATATGATGGGGACTACTGATGATTTGGATGCTTGGTGCATGCTTAGGAATATGAACGGAATGATTCTGTTTTCTACATGATGAAAGGGGGAAAAAAAAGCTTTTGTATTGGTATTTGCATTATGAAGAACATTAGAACTGTTCATTCTCTTATTCCTGGCATAGGTTAATTGGCTACTTAAATATCTTTGTTTCCAGTCCCTGTGCCATTTAAAATGTCTTTGCTTTGCTTTGTTAAATTCAAATTGTTGTGACTCACACATTCACCTTAATGTAAACACTGTGCTGGTGTGGCACTGTGGGTTAATGTGCCAGACTGTAAAGCCATTTGAACTACAGGGTCAGTGGTTCAAGCTCACCAGCTGCTCCTCGCTTTGGGTCAAAATCGACCCTATGGTACTTAATAACAACAGCAAACAGTGGTTAATTGCTTGGAGGTAAATATGCTGTGGTAATGTAAATGTAGTAGGTACAAATACCATTCTATTTTAGTGCTGAAGTCCTGTCTATTTATGATATGGTGGTTGATGGTTATGCACCTCAGGTCCACTCATAGCGACATTGTACAGGGTTTCCGAGGCTGTAAATCTTTACAGGAGCAGAAAGCCTCATCTTTCTCCCACAGAATAGCTGATAATTTTGAACTGCTGACCTTGTGGTTCACAGTCCTATTCGTAACCCCTACACTACCATAATAGTGGTAAAATGACCATTTGAAGATGTAGGTATTGTTGCTTCTCTTTGTAGAACTGGTAACCATAGTTTTGGAAAGATACAAATAAAATGATTTGTGAAAACGATAAACACACTTGGCTGCTAACTGAAAGGTAAGAGGTTGCCTCAAAAGAAATGTCTATCTATTTGTGAAAACCTAGCCATTGAAAACCCTGCGGAACACATTTCTGCTCTGACATACATGAGTTTGCAATCAGTTGGAACTGACTTGGTAGCAACTGACTTATACATTTGATGATAGCTGCCTAGAAAAACTCGTTTAGAGATGTATAGGAAAGGAGAAACTAAGAGATTGCATGTCTTTCTGGCAGAATCTTTATTATAAAATGAGTGAAAAATAGGAATTTTTTATAAATAGCTATTTGGTTCTTGAGCCACTTTGCAACCCTGATACCTAGCAGAGTATCCTGTTTATTGTGAGCCAAGTTAAAATAAAAATCTATTGACTATGATAAAGCCTTACCATTCAATAGCTATTTTCAAATTGTGTGATTGATAAAGCTCTGACGCTGATGAAATTCCTTAGCAATAGAGCTCAGAGTGTGATTTGGCTTCCCCTTGGGAGGTGTGGTTATTAGAAACAGCAGCTCTCTTCATTTCAGTTTCTAAATATTTCATTCAACATCTTAAAATGGGACTAAAACATAGTTTGCTGTTCTCTAAGTAATACAGGCTCTTATTATGCCTTCAGAGATGCCACAATGTTGTTGCTGTAGGGACCTCAGCATTCCAAAGCAATATTTTGTTGTTATTAAGTGCTGTCGAGTTGGTTCCGACTCACAGCGACCCATTATAGGGTTTCTAAGGAGGAGTCAACTCTGCTGTTCAAACCGACCGACAGGCTATATTACTACATAGCAGGAATGGAGACACAGCTCTTATTTACTGTTTCAATAGAAAGAATGTAAAGAGATGAGAAGGTGACTTGGTGTGGCGCTGTGGGTTAATACACTGGACTGCAAGGTCATTTTGAACCGCAAGCTCACCAACGGCGCCTCGGAAACCCTGTACAAGATTGCTGTGAGTCGGAACCAACTCGATGGCCCTTCAACAACAACACAGAGATGAGAAAATGCAAGTAAATCCATAAAAGCAAAATGATATATTTCTGATAAAATGTTATTAATAATATTCAGAATGCAGCCAGGTATAATAAAACATCCACAAGATTAATGTTTTGGCACTGTGGACAAATGATCTAATCTTTGTATAAAATAACTAATTGTGGAAACTAAATGGAATGTGTTTTTAACAACATGGTAGATAAAACCATTGACATTCATATTATATTTCCATGCTTATTTGTCAAAAGGAAAACTGGCAATTCTTCTGAGTGACACTGGTTCCTTTCTAGCTCAGAATCTCTGGAGAACTGTGCTGGTTAATGTTCATTAATAGAAGAAATAGGCACAGAAACAATAAAACTTTATATACAACAAAACTATTTTCACAAAGTCAGTTACCTTTGTCTGGCTATTAGTAGGAACTTCTTCAGTATGCCTTCAGATACTGTCTACAGCCTACTACATTATCCATGTATTCTTCTAATACATCTTTTCTTTTTTTTTTTTTTTTGCTGAAGTGAAGCAGTTCTTTCAGTTTCAATAAGGGTTTTTATATTATTTAACTGCATTTTCATCTAGCTTTAGATTTACATAATATTTCTCATGAACAAAAATGTCACATTGATCATAGTAGAGGCCAACTCACAAGAGTCCTTGAGCCTTAGCGACAATTTTCTCCAGCAGTGCTCTGCTCACTCCTGCTATCCTTCGCTCTCTTCAGGGACTTCTGCTTGGGCTCTCTCTAAATGATTGGCTTTCATTACTTAAAGGGTCAAAGAGATGCCTCTTCTCATCACTGCCAGAAAGCTTCTATTCAGTGTTTGCTGCTTTCATTTCTTTGAGGCCTCTGCACACTGTTTCCACTTGACCAAACCACAGGGAGTTCAATTATCAAAGAATCACTCCCTTCTGAGAATTCTGAAAGAAAAAAAAAACACTCCTATTCTGAGATAAGATAGCAGATGCAATAAGTTTCCCATTCATTCCATAGGATATTAAACAATGTTCAATTGAATTCTCTGTAGAGCAAGGCTTGGAATTTATTTATTTATTTTTCTAGTTAAGAGTGGGCAAGGACATAGCCACATTATATCAATGGAGGCAATTTTGCTAATCCATCCTTGTATTATTTTTGGACAGTTTGGAGTGCAAGACTAAGTATTTCTCTCTGCTCAGGACATTCTTGAGTGCCCTGTGGCCCAGCATCCACACACTCCAGTGCATCCCACTGACCAATTGTCTTATTAAAAAGGAGGGTACATTTTGTGTTATACCAGATTACATTTGTTAAATATTTATTGAAACAGATATGCAATGAAATTGCACTTGGAATTCTTTTTTGCTAATTCAGCTATATATATATATGTTGTAATAGAATTTGGGACAACAAAGGGGTTAAAAGGCACTATGATTTGTTCACTGTCAATTCTATGTCAGGTATTTGTTATCTAATTTAATCATCATCAGTCCCTGTAAGGTAAACATTTATGGTTCATATTTTACAGAGGAGCAAAGTGATTCCATGTACTAAAGAACGTGCCTACTTTTATACACCGGTAAGAAAGAGTCAGTGCTGGACCCAGGATTCAATCGAGTGTCTGGATTCCTCATTCTGTGTGCACACAGAATCCCCTTCACTGACAGAAGTAACATCTTTCTGTGATAGGAACAGAAATCTTTCCCATAAAATTCAGATATCACAAACCAGACTCTTGACTACAATTTATACATCTGAAAATATTAGAACATAAACTTCAAAAGTCAGAACACTATGTACATTGTTCTGTGAAGAATAGAATTAAAGTTGAGGAAAGAAGCCAATGAGTAGAAATGATTTTGTTCCAGAATATTTCAATAGAAACCATGCTAAATAATTCATAGGAATCAGTTCTTTGGTATTTTCTTAGAAAACATTGCCATCTGTACAATTTTCTAATTTTGTGGTTGGTGTAAGAGTAGACATATGAATCAGGTGTATATACTTTAAAGGAACACATCACATAGAATGCTAAATTCTAGTGCCTCCAAACTCCCACTCACAAAGAATAGTAATTACAAATGAGGACTATAAAGTCTGTTTATCTGGGTCATGTCCTGGTGCTACCACCTACTAGATTTATGAGATTGAGAAAATGAATAAGATATCTTAGTTTTGTATTCCTTTTCCATAAATTGGAACACTAATATCTAACTTACAGGATAGGTATATCTAATAAAATGTATTTACTCTCAGGCAACAGAAACATCTACTCAAAAAGGTAATTTTGTCTCCATGGAACTGAATAGAACAAAAGCAGTACTGTGTTGAGGTGTGGTGGTGTAGTGACATGTAGGACTCTAACAAGCATCAGGATCTATCTCTAGGCTCTTATTCTTCTATAATTTACCTCCAACTTAGATATAGTGTGGCCCACAACACCTATTGACTAGGAAACTTTCAATCCCCAAACCCTCAATTTTCAGAAAAGATGTGAAACCTTATTCTTATCAAACTAGTTTATGTTACATGCTATTCCCTAAATGAATCACTTCAATTATTAAATTTTTATAAGAGGACTGGGATGAAGATACAGAATTTGAAGATTCTAGAATATAGATGACAATTAAATTCACCATCAATTGTCTGTAAATTCATCATATGGTGGTAGCATGCCTGTTGTGATTCTGGAAGCCATGAAATGGTATTTTAAGTACTAGCAGGGTCACCAATAGTGGAGAGGTTTCAAATGAACATCAAGACTAAGATAGACTAGGAAGAAGGAGAGATTGACTACTTCTAAATATTTAGACACTGAAAAATATATGAATAGCAGTGGAAAACTGTCAGATAGCACCAGAATATTAAATATTGAAACAGGATGAGGAACACCTAAATATTGTCAGACATAGTGATGGAAAATAAACGACTCAGGTTGGAAGGCTTTCAAAAAAAAACTGCCTCCTCAAAACAAAAAAGTTGGAAGGCTTTCAAAACAGGAGCTGCCTCCTCAAAGTAGTGTTGAACGTGATGACTCAGAAGGATTGAAGCTTTAGTAACCTTCATTTGCTGATGGGACACAACTCAAAATGAATAGAAACAGCTGCAAACATCCATTCCTAATCAAAACATAGAATGTATGAAGTATGAATTTAGGAAAATTGGAAGTTGTAAAAATTAAATGGAAATCATAAACATCAATATTCTAGGCATTAGTTAGTTGAAATGGACTGGAATTGGCCATTTTGAATCTGTCAATCATGAGGTTTACTATGCAGAGAGTGACAAATTAAAGTGGAGTGGTGCCATATTCATTATCAAAAAGAATATCTCAAGATCTATCTGGAAGCACAAAGCTGCCCAGAATAGGATAATAGCCATATGACTACAAGGAAGAACAGTTAATACAATTATTATTCAAATGTATGCACCAACTACTAAAGTCAGTGATGATGAAATTGAAGAATTCTACCAACTTCTGGAGAAAAGCTCTGGAGTTAGAAAACCAAAAGGGAAGAACATACTCAGTATTTCACAAAGGAACTAAAGAAAAAATTCAAGCCTTGACTTTTGTTAGTGAAGGATTCTCTGAGCAGATTATTGAATGATGTAGAAAGCATCAAAAGAAAATTGAAGGAATACACAGAATCACTCTACCAAAGGAAATGGTCGATGTTCAACCGTTTCAATAAGTAGCATATGATCAAGGGCCAGAGATCCTGAAAAAAGGAATCTAAGGTGCATTGACAGAATTGGCAAAGAACAAGGCACCAGGAATTGAAATCTTTCAAGAAAGTGAGGTGGCATAGGAGGCACTCACTCATCTCTACCAAGAAATTTGGAAGACAACTATCTGGCTGACTGATTGGAAGAGATCCATATCTGTGCCCATTCTAAAGAGCGGTGACCCAGTGGAATGCAGAAATCATACGACAATATCTTTGATATTCCATGCAAGTAAAGTTACCAAAGGTCATACAGAAATGGCTGCAAGTATACACTGACAGAGAACTTCCAGAGGTTCAAGCCAGATTTAGAAGAGGCCGTGGAACAAGGAATATAATTGCTGATGTCCCATGGACCTTGACTGAAATCAGAGGATATCAGAAAGATGTTTACCTATGCTTTATTGACTATGCAAAGGCTTTAGATGTGTGATGACCAGCCATGGACAACATTGCAAAGTATGAGTATTGAGGAACATTTCATTGCGCTTATGAGAAACCTATACATAAAGGAAGAGGAAGTTAGTTGAAGAGAACATGGGAACACTGAATGGTTTAAAATTAGGAAAGTTGTGCAACAGGGTTGTATTCTTTCACCATACTTAATCAACCTGTATACTGAGCAAATAATCCAAGAAGATGGGCTATATGAAGAAAAGTGTTGTATCAGGATTGAAGGAAGATTCATTAACAAGCTGCAATATGATATATGATACAACCTTCCTTGCTAAAAGTGAAGAGGACTTAAAATACTTACTGATGAAGACCAAAAACCACAGCCTTCGGTATGGATTGCATATGAATGTAAAGAAAGCAAACATTCTCACCACTGGACCAATAAATAACATCATGATAAATGGAGAAAAGTTTGAAGTTGCCAAAGACTTCATTTTTATTGGATGAACCATTAACACTCATGGAAGCAACAGCCACAAAATCAAATAAAGTATTGCATTAGGCAAATCTGCTACACAGGATATTTTTAAAACGGGAAAGGGCTGTAGAGAGGAAAAGAGAGTTTAAAAACAAAACAGGCCGAAAATTAAATTAAAGCCTGAGGTATAGCATAACAACCAACATTGGCATCCTGAAATCTCTCAGGCAACTTTGAAAGCAAGAAGCTGAAGAGAGGACATTAAAGTCATATTCATATTAGGCTACAATTTTTTCTTTTTTTCTTCTCACCCTCCTCTCCTTTTTCTGTGATTATACACTGCAGTATTCAGTCTAGTTTTTGTTGTTGCTGTTTTTTGTTTGTTTGTTTTCTCTTGTCTTTTTTCATTGGTGCTGTTTTGCTATTATATGCTCCCCCTTCAATCTTTGGAGGACTCTTTGTCTCCCTATATTACACAAGAAGAGTCAGCAACTGCTGCCATATAGCCAAGCTACAGTCACACTTTATAAAACACCAAAACACAGGCAAGAACCAATACCAATTTCCACATACCAGGGAAACAGACAACACTGTGAAAGTTACTCTGAGTTAAGCAATAAGAAGAGTGAAAAGGGAAGCCCACATCCTGATCACATCTCCCTGGAAACAATCAGAAAGCATAAAAAAATACCAAAACACATCTTCAATTAAGTATTAAG
>NW_006408627.1:10781067-10782021 GCF_000296735.1 Chrysochloris asiatica
TTGGGAAGAATATTGAAAGTATGATGGACTATCAGCAGAATAAACAGTCCATCGTGGAAGAAGTAAAGCCAGAATGTACCTTAGAAGTGAAGATGGTGATATTTTGTCTTTCATACCTTGGACATGTTGTCAGGAGTGACCATCCCTTGGAGAAGGACATAATCCTTGGTGAAGTGAAGGGTAATCAAAAAAGAGAAAGACTCCCAATGAGATGAATTGACACAGTGGCAGCAACAAGGGGCTTAAACATAACAATTGTGAGGATGGCTTGGAATGGGCCGTGTTTCATGCTTTGTGCATAGGGTCGCTATAAGTCTGAACTGACTAAATGGTACCTAATAACAATGATTATATTAAAATAATTTTTATGGCATATGGATTAAAATAATTTTGATGGCACATGTTCTCAAACTAACAGTAAATCAGAAAAATTGAAAAGCAGGTTTTTCCAAAACTGAAAAGAATGGATCAGAATTTAAAATCTTTACATAAAATGCAATTATATATTTTCACTTCAAATTAAACCATCATCTTTCAGTATCATGAGGTCATACTTTATTGTGCTGTGATTAATGGCTACTGCAATCTGTTTTCCATCACACAGAAGCTAATATTAGGTAACCTCTCCTCATAAGCTGACAGTCTATAAGCTTTCCTTTCAGAACTGGGCCAGCTCTCTAGAGAATCTGGTTTCCATATTTGGAAATGGGATCTATAAATTGACTGATACTCACACATATCAAAAAGACTTTTGGGAAAACTTCTGAGAAGGTCGACCTTCCCACAGGCCACTCACTGAAAGATAAATGAAGGAAGAAAGGCCATGTTTACAAAGTATCTACATTTTTGAATGAAAAGACACAGTCATACTTAAATACTGGATCCTCCTATACCTTGGTTCATGAATTTAAATTATGGATTTCTGGGACAGTCCTATGTGACACATTTTTCATA
>NW_006408627.1:10784755-10808587 GCF_000296735.1 Chrysochloris asiatica
TAGAGTTTCAGAGGAGTAGTTGATGGATGCAAATTTCTGACCCTGTGGTTAACAGTCCAATGTTTATCCTAAAGTGTCACACCAGGACTCCTATGGTATTTTAGAGATAAATATTTGAGAATACCATGTTCACGTATCCAAGAAGTCAGTCATTCTGGCCTTTCAGTCTGCTAAAGGGCAAATGAAAAGCGTTGCATTGTCCCTGGAAAGGAAAAAGACTGAAAATGTAGGATGATAAAGATTTTTAAAGAACAAAGGGCAACTTAGCAAGACAAGCAACTGTAAAATGTGCAAGAAAATCAGTAAAAAGCTATTGCCTTTTGAAACATCAGAGAAGTTTCAGCTTTAAAGTCTTAATCTTGTTAAGATAAGAATTTGTCAGTCAGCTCAGCAGGAAAATTGTGTTATACTTTGACCCATGATCAGATGAGTTGCAGAATATCTTTCAGGACAAGAAATCAAATAAAAATATATTTAATAAACTTAATTCTTCCTTGATGTGGGACATAAACATATTTAACCACCATCTTTCTTTTTTCCTACCCAAAATAAATTAAGTATAATGCTATTTAAATACATAACTCGAGGAAATTAGGATAAAATATTCAGGATAAAATGTGTTTTTTGCCCTCTGACCTTATTACTTGATATTCTGCCATTGTCGCTGGTGTTTTATTTCTTCAGTTATCATCCTTTGTATTTACATGGTTTTTTAATTGAATTGTTCACAATTAATTCCACAGACATTGTGTGGTGCTGCAAGGTTAGTGTAAGCTAAAGTGTTGAACTGTGAGTTAAAGTTTTAGACTCTACTATGGTGGTTCAAACCTACCAGCCTCTCCTTGGAAACCCTATATAGGATCACTATGAGTTGGAACTGATTCAACAGCACTTAACAACTTAATAGTTATTTCAGTCTTCTTCTTACAAATGAAACACTTTTACTTATATTTATGAGAAGTCAGTCGTGGTGCAGTAGTTTAATTTTCTGCCATGGTGAAAGACCTGAGTTAGATTCAAAGACACTGTACTTTTTCATGCACATCCATCAAACATCTGCCAGTGGAAGCTTGCATGTGACTAAGATATTGAACAGGATACTGAACCCAAAGTAACATAGACTAGAAAGAAAGGTGTGGTGATCATCTTATAAAATCAATAATCAAAAACCATATGGATCACAATGGTCAGATATGTAACTGCTCATGGAGGTGTCACAAGAATGGTAGGTCTTTGTTGTATTTTACATGGAGTCACCACTAGTTGGGTGATGCTAACAAGAACAACATTTCTTAATGTGGTGAAAAGTTTCAGGAAAGTCTGGCCCTAGTCTCAGGACAAAAATCTTGACTGACTCAACATTGCTTTTATTAAGTTAGCTATGGTAATTCCAATGATTGGAATTCCAATAATTTATTAGGGAGGGTCAGGAGACCTAATTGGAATCAGTGGAGACTTGAGAACATTGCTGAGGAGTTCTGAAAATGATTTTATGGATCTTAAAAGATGCACAAGGGTTTTTACTTAATTCTCCTTTGTTTGTTTTACTTTTGGACCCTGGATTTATGCTGTACTAATTTTTAAGTCAGAAGAGCTAGATGTCAAAATGAGAATACCAAAATGGAAAAAAGGATCCTAAAAAGGATCCTAAAAGTATGAATTTGAAGACATTTATCAGGAGAGGTAACATAGAAATCAAAAGATTTTATGAAAATGATGAAGTAGGCAGTATTTGAGTAAAACTATGCAGAAATAAAACAAATATCTTTTGACATACAAAAAAGGTATTTTTAGGTAATTTCAAGGATTATATATCTTAAAAGTAAAAATATGCAATAGTAGGATGAAACAATTTGATCTGATCAATTATATCATCATTTTCTAGCACATAGGAGGTTTTCAGTATCTCAATAACTATTTGAATTGAGTCACTGATTCAAAGTCTACATGTTAGTGTGTTCTTGCTTAACCTTTTCATTTACTATTATGCTATGTATATATGTTTGAAGGTGTTTTTCATCTACGGTGTATACATTACCAGAATTAGATCTCTGCAAACTGATTTAAAGGATTCTTGTGTCAGTGAGTTAAAGTGTTGGACTGTACATTATGTGGGGTTCTTTAGAGAAGTAAAACCAGTGAAACTTATATATGTATATATGTAAAGACAAGTTTATTTCAAGGAAATGGCTCACAATTGTAGAGGTGGCAGAGTCTCAAGCCAGGGTGAGATGAACCAAGATTAGCAGGCAGACAGACAGGTAAGATAGGTAGGCTGATCCAGCATGTAGGCAGGTCCAGCAAGGAGTCAGGCAGGCAAGTCTAGCAGGTAAGAATGCAGACTGCTGATAGCTCACAGGATCATCAGCAGCAGGGCAGGCCACTGATTCAAGTCCAAAGAACTGAAGAGATATCATTGCTGATGTCAGATATTTATCTGTGCTTTATTGACTACACAAAGGCTTTCAATTGTGTGGATCATGACAAGTTATGGACAACATTGTGGAGAATGAGTATTCTGGAACACTTAATTGCACTCATGAGGAACCTGTACATAGACCAAGCGACATTTCTTCAAAGAGAACAAGGTAACACTAAATGGTTTAAATGTAGGAAAGGTGTGAGCGTGGATTGTGTTCTTTTACCATAGTTATTTAATATGTATGCTGAGAAAATAATCTGAGAAACTATTATATGAAATAAAACATAGCATCAGAATTGTAGGGAAACTCACTAACAACCTGCGATATGCAGATAATACAACCTTACTTTCTGTAAGTGAGCAGAACTTAAAGTAGTTACTGATGAAGATCACAGACCACAGTCTTTGGTATTAGTTGCATCTCAATGTAAAGAAAACAAAAATCCTCACTACTGGACCAGTAAATATCATGACAAATGGAGAAAAAAAAAACTGAAGTTGTCTAAGACGTACTTTTGCTTGGATCAACCATCAAACACCCATGGAAGCAGCAGTCAAGAAATCAAACGACATATTGTACTAGGCAAATCTGCTGCACAAAACTTCTTTAAAGTGTTCAAGAGAAAAAGTATCAGCCATGCTATTTTCAATAACCTCACATGCATGCAAAAGATGGACAGTGAATAAGGAAGGCTGTAAAAGAATTGATGCATTTGAGCTATGGTGTTTGAGGAGAATATTAAAAGTATCATGGACTGGCAGAAAAACAAATCAATCTCTGTTGATAAAAATATAGTCAGAATGCTCCTTGGAAGCAAAGATGGCCAGACTTTGCCTCCCATAATTGGGACATATTATCAGGAGGGACCAGTCCCTGGAAAAGTTTACCATTTTGGATAAATTGGAGGGTAGGAGAAAAATAGGAAGACCCAATGAGATGGATTTTCGTAGTGGCAGCAGCAATGAGCTCAGGTGTAGCAACGATTGTGAGTTTGCCTCAGGACCAGGCAGTGTTTTGTTCTGTTGTACATAGATTTGCTATGAGTCAGAACTGAACTCGATGGCACCTAACAACAACAACAACAACAACAACAATGTATTAGATCTCAGCATGGGGATAACCACGTCTCATATGCCAAACACTGAGAAACCTGTTCCCATCACATTGACACAAAAACATAATTATTAAAGTCCACCCCTTATTTACCTGGCATCTACAAACCATATGTAAAATCTCTAAATAAAGACAAAGTGAAAGTCATACTTGCACCTAACACAATACAACTGAAACACGTACACCTGAAAATTGCAATGGTCCCATTTATATCTTATATTCACAACTGAAATAATGAATTATTGTCACTGTATCAATCATCTCATTGGGGCTCTTCTTCTTTTTAACTGACCATATACTAAGCATGATGTCATTCTCCAGCGATTGGTCCCTCCAGATAATATGCCCAAAGTATGAGAGATGAAGTCTGGTCATTCTGGCCTCTAAATAGCATTCTGGCTATACTCTTTACAACACAGACTGGTTTGTTCTTCTGGAAGTACATGGTACTTTTAATATTCTACTCTAACACTATAACTCAAATGCATCAATTCTACTATGGTCTTCTTTATTTATTGCCCAATTTTCAATGCATATGAAGCTATTGAAAATACTATGGTTTGGGTCAAGTGCACCTTAGTTCTCAAACATTTTTGCTCTTGTCTTGAACACTTTAAAGAGGTCTTGTATGGCAGACTTGCCTAATGAAATACATCCTTTGATTTCTTCACTGCTTTCATGAATGTTGATGATGGATCCAAGCAAGGTGAAGTATTTGACAACTTCAATCTTTTTTCTATTTATCATGATGTTATCTATTGGTCTAGTTATGAGAATTTTTGTTTTTCATACATGGAGTTGCAACATATGAAAGTGTTTAGTCTTTGATCTTCATCTGTTAATATTTGAAGTCTGTTCACTTTCAGCAAGCAAGGTTGTATCATCAACATATCACAGGTTGTTAATGAGTCCTCCTCTAATCATGATGTCATATTCTTTTTCAAATAATCAGTCTTCTCAAATCATTTGCTTACCATACACACTGAATGTAGTCGTGGCAGTTATGTGCCGTGGAGTTGTTTCCAACTCATAGCGACCCTGTACAGGATTTCCAAGGCTATAAATCTTTATGGGAGCAGAAAGCCTCATCTTTCTTCTGTAGAACAGCTCATAGTTTTGAACTGTTGATCTTGCAGTTCGCAGCCCGATTTGTAAACACTACACTACCAGAGCTTTGCATTCCATGAAAACTGAATAAGAATGGTGAAAGAACATTTCCCTAATTTAAAACTGTCCCATGCCCCCTTGTTGTGTTTGAATGGCTACCTCTTGGTCTAAGTACAGGTTTCTCATAAGCACAATTTAGTGTTTCAGAATACTCAGTCTCTGGAATGTTGTTATAGCTTGTCATGATCCACACAATCAAAAGCCTTTACTTAGTCAATAAAGCACAAGTAAACATCTTTCTGGTGTTCTCTGCTTTCAACTAAGACACATCTGATATCAGTAACGATATCCCTTGTTCCACATCCCCATCTGAATCCGACCTGAACCTTTGGCAGTTCCCTGGCAATGTACAGCAGAAGCTGTTTTGTATTCATCTTTAGCAAAATTTTACTTGCATGAGATAATAATGATATTGTTCTATGCTTTCTGCATTCTGTTTAGTCATCTCTCTTTGGAACATGCATCTCTTCCAATCACTTGGCAAGGTAGTCCCTAGAAATTTACTGAGGTAGAAGGTACCTGAATTTTTGTCCTGTTAATTGCCCACCTTCTACCATGTAGATGGAATCCTGATGTGGTGCAGTAGGGTAAGCACTGAATGGAAAATTCAGTTTGAGCACAATATGTTGTTGTTGTTGTTTAGTACCGTGGAGTTGGTTCCGACTCATAGTGACCCTGCATAGGGTTTCTGATGCTGCAAATCTTTTTGGGAGCAGAAAGCCTTATCGTTCACCCACAGAACAGCTGGTAGTTTTGAACTGCTGACCTTGAGGTTAGCAACCCGATTCGTAACCACTAGCTACCAGAGCTCCTTTATAGGTGGTTCAAATTCACCAGCTGCTCCTCGGAAACCCCATACAGGGTTGTTATGAGTCAGAACTGACTCAAAGGCACTTAACAACAACAGCATGCAGATGTTTTATCAATAAATCGAGAATAACTGACACTTCTTCCTCACTAGGTGACAAAGTCAACAGGCAGACAGGCAGGCAGGCAGGCAGGTCCAACAGGCAGGCAGATCCAGAAAGCAGAGAGCAAGCAGGCAGACAGGCAGAGCCAGCAGAAAGCAAACAAGCTTTACCTGAATGTCAAATATATTAGAAGCAGGCCACACCCCCAAGGGAACATCCTTTCAATTGATAAGCTGCTCATAGCCAATTACTATATAGTTAACTACACCTGATCATAGCCAATAATCATAGAATCATAGTATTGGATCTCAACTGCCAAACTTCTGATCTAGTTAAGTTGACTCAAAACCTTAACTATTGTAGGCTGCTAAGCACAAAGCCAGTGGTTCAAATCCAGTAGCTGCTCAGCAGGAGAAAGATGAAGCTGTCTGATCCCTTAAAGATTTACAGTCTCAGAAACCCTAAGGAACAGTGCTACTCAGTCATAATGGTTACTATGAGTCAGAATCAATTTAATGGCAATGTTGGTTAATTGACTTGAGTCAATGAATAACTTGAATTCAGGAATGTCATAAAAGCCCATTTCTATCTATAATCATTTTATTTTAATGACTTTCTCTTGCACATTTAAATCTCAAGCTCTGAGAAACCACAATACTTCTGTAACTCTGACTTGCTCTTTCATGTATCAGTGTCAGTGTATTTTATATAACTCCAGGTACCTCTGGGGCTACTGCCAGTGAAGGCATCCTTCAAATGGTGTTTATGGGAACTGGAGTTGCTGAGCAAAGGAAAATCTGTTTCAATGCTGATTGTAAATTAAATGACTCTCCCTAAAATAATATTGTTATGTTGTTATGTGCTATGGAGTCGGTTCCGACAATAGCAACCCTGTACAGGGTTTCTGAGGCTGTAATCTTTATGGGAGCAGAAAGCCTCATCTTTCTCCCGTGGAACAGCTGGTAGTTTCAAACTACTGACCCTAAGGTTAGCAGCAGGATTTGTAACCACTATGCTACCAGAGCTCCTTTGTGGATGAAAATAAATAAAGAAAAACCTTCATTTTTGCTCCAGCAACTCCATGTTGTTGTTGTTGTTGTTGTTGTTATGTGCTGTGGAGTCGGTTCCCACTCATAGCGACCCTGTACAGGTTTTCTAAGGCTGTAAATCTTTACGGGAGCAGAAAGCCTCATCTTTCTCCCACAGAACAGCTAGTCGTTTCAAACTGCTGACCTTGAGGTTCGCAGCCTGATTTGTAACCACTACATTACCAGAACTCCTTGAGGAAACAAAAATGAAAGTTCTGAGAAAAAAGAAGAAAGATATTTCAGGGGTTAACAAAGTATTTAGACAACAATTCACAGAGCTGATGGATTGGTGGAAGGTAAGGAACCAAAGTAAAATCTTTGTAGAAATCTTTTGGTTATGATTTTATTATTGAAACCAACTGAGCAATTGCTTAACAGTGACTGAATAATAAGTCTTAAACATGATAAAGTGACACTCCTCCCCAGTAGATTCATTTGGAAAATTGGCACATTGGGAGGGGCAAAATGCAGGAGATATACATCCTCACAATTTCCTTAGGAAAGAGGACTTCCAACCAAATTCAGAGTGAGTTTTCAGTCATTTTCAAAAAAAAAATCATGAAAGAAACTTTAATGGGTAACTGATCCAAATTAGTAACTGAGCAAAATAAAGCAAATAGAATCCCATATTGGTCAGGGTCCTAGCAGAAAACAAAAAGTTTTTCAAAATTGGGTTCATTTGAGGCACGTTTAATAAAAAGACCATTTACAACATTATCAGCATGATGTTAGGAAGCCACAGAATTAGTGAAAACTATCTGAACTAGTATAGATAGATTTCATAAACAATCTTAACTGAGAAGTATAAATCTAGGAAAATTAGAAGGGGTCAAAAATAAAATGAAAAGTATAAAGATCAATATTCTAGGTATTATTGAGCAAAAATTAATTGTATTAGACATCATGAATTGGAAAATTATATGGTTTATGATGCTAGAAATTGAATAACATGATGTCACATTCATAGTCAAAAGAAGCATTTGAATCTCTATCTTGAAGTACAATGGTGTCTGTGATAGGATAATGTCCACACAACTACAAGGAAGATCAGTTAATACAACTATTATTCAAATTTACACACCAACCCACTAAAGCTACTGATGATGGAATTGAAGAATTCTACTAACTTCTTTAGTCTGGAATTGATTAAACTTGAAGTCAAAATGTATTGATAACTACTGACGATTGGAATGCAAATGTTGGAAACAAAGAGGAAAGATCCAGAGTTGGGTAATAATGGCCTTAGTGATAGAAATGATGCTGGAGATCACATGATAGATTTTGCTAATACCTTTTCAAAACTATATAAATGACAACTATACACATGAACCTCACTGTATGGAATACACTATAATCAAATAGACTACTCCTGTGGGAAGAGACTGTGGAGAAGCTTAATATAATCAGCTTAAACAAGGACAGGGACTGACTGGAAAACATCAGGTGCAACATCATGTGCAACTTCAGGTTGAAGTAAAAGAAAATAAAAACAAGTACACAAGAGCCAAAATCTGACCTTGAATATATCCCATCAGAGTTTACAGACTATCTCAATAACAGCTTTTATACATTAGGCACTAAAGACCTAAGAACAGTCTATAGGAAGGAAGCAAAAGGTCATTAAAAAGACAGGAAAGAAAGAAAAGACCAAAATAAATATCAGAAAGACTCTGAAACTTGCCCTTGAGTGTAGAAAAACTAAGGTGAATGGAAGACACAAAGACGTAAAAGAGCTGAACAGGAAACTTCAAAGTGCACCTTGAGAAGGCAAAATCAAATATTGCAATGAAATGTGCAAAGATCTGAAGCTGGAAAACCAAATTGACTACATTTGTGGAAAGAGACAGTGGGAAAGTTCTATATCATCAGCCAAAACAAGGGGCATATTGTGTAACAACAGACCTTCATTTGATCATATGCAAATTCAGACTAAAGCTGAAGAAAATGCAAACAAGTCCACGAGAGCCAAAATATGACCTTGAATATACCCCACCTGAATTTAGAGATTTTCTGAAGAACACATTTGATACATTAAACAGTAAAGACCAAAGACCAGAAGAGTTGTGGGATGACATCAAGAACATCATACAGGAAAAAAGCAAAAAGTCATTAAGAAGACAAGAAAGAAGGAAAAGATCACAATTGATGTCAGAAGAGACACTGAAACTTTCTCTCTAGTGTAGAGTTGCTAAAGCAAATGAGAGAAATCAGAAAGTACATGAACAGAACAAAAAAAATGGAAAGTTCAGCTTAAGAAGACAAAGTCAAATGTTACAACGAAATGTGCAAAGCTCTGGAGTGAGAAAACCTAAAGGAAAGAACACACTCAGCATTTCTCGAGCTGGAGGAACTAAAGAAAAAATTCAAGCCTCGACTTTTGTTATTGGAGGTTTCGTGGGGCAAATTATTGAATTTGGAAGATGGAAGGAATAGAGTTACTGTACCAAAAGGAAATGGTTCATGTTCAACCATTTTTAAGAGATAGAATATGATCAAGAGCCAATGATGCTGAAGGAGGAAGCCCAAAGTGCACTGAAAGAATTGGCAAAGAACAAGGCACCAGGAATTGATGGAACACAAATTGAAATCTTTAAAGAACATAAGGCGGCACTGGAGGCAATCACTCATCTATGCCAAGAAATTTGGAAGACAACTATCTGGCCGACTGATTGGAAAAGATCTGTATTTGTGTCCATTACAATGAGAGGTAACCCAATGGAATGCAGAAATCATCAGACAATATCTTTGATATCCCATGCAAGTAAAGTTATAATAAAAGTAATTCAGAAATGGCTGTAAAGCATACATTGACGGAGACCTTCCAGAAGTTCAAGCCAGATTCAGAAGTGGCCATGTTATGAGGGATATCATTTCTGATAGCCAATGGATCTTGGCTGAAAGCAAAGAATACCAGAAAGATGTTTACCTGTGCTTTATTGACTACCCAAAGGCTTTCAATTGTGTGAATCATGACAAGCTATCTACAACATTGCTAAGTATGAGTATTCCTGAACACTTAATTGTGCTTATAAGGAATCTGTACATGGACCAAGAGGCAGCTGTTTGAATCAAACGTGGGAGCACTGAATGCTTTAAAATTAAAAAAAGGTTTGCGACAGGGTTGTATTCTTTCACCATACTTACTCAACCTGTATGCTGAGCAAATAATCCAAGAAGCTTTGTTATATGAAGCAAAACATGGCATCAGATTTGGAGGAAGACTCATTAATAACCTGTGATATGCAGATGATACAATCTTGCTTGCTGAAAAGGAAGAGAACTTAAAATACTTACTGATGAAGATGTGAGATTTGGATTGCATATCAGTGTAAAGAAAACAAAAATCCTCACCATTGGACCAATAAACAACATTCTTATCATCAGAGAAAAGATTGACATTGTTAAGGACTTCATTTTTCTTGGATCAACCATCAACACTCATGGAAGCAGGAGTCTAGAAATCAGATGATGTTTGCATTAAGAAAAGCTGCTGCACAAGATATTTTTGAAGTGCTGAAGAACAAAGAAATCAGCTTGTGGACTAAGGTGTGCCTGAAACAAGCCATGGTATTTTCAGTAAACTCACATGCAGGTGAAAGCTGGACAGTGAATAAGGAAGATCATAGAAGATTTGATGCATTTGAGTTATGATGTTGGAGGAAAATATTGAAAGTACCATGGGCTGCCTAAAGAACAAACAAATCTGTGTTGGAAGAAATGCAGCCAGAGTGCTCCTTGGAGGCCAGGATGGTCAAATTCTGTCTCTCATACTTCAGATATATTGTCAGGAGGAACCAGTTGCTGGAGAAGAATATCATGTTTGGTAAGGTGGAGGGTCAGAGAAAAAGAGGAAGCCACCTAGTGAGATGGATTAGCAAAGTGTGAGCATCAATGGGCTCAAGTGTGGCAACAATTGTGAGATTGTTCCAGGACTGGGTAGTGTTTCACTCTGTTGCGCATAGGGTAGCTATGAGTCGATATGACTCTATGGCACCTAACAACAACAGCAAGGAGTATTCTGGCTGTACTTCTTCCAACATAGATTTGTTTATTCTTCCAGAAGTCCATGGTACTTTTAATATTGTTGTCCAAAACAATAACAAAATTGCATGAGTTCTTTTATGGTATTCCTTATTCATTGTCCAACTTTTACACGCATATGTTATTATTGAAAATACTATTTATTGCATCAGGCTTACCTTAGTTCTCAAACTGACATCTTTGCTCTTGAACACTTTAAAGAAGTCTTGTGAAGTAGATTTGCCTATTGCAGTACTTCATTTGAGTTCTTGACTGCTGTTTCCATGAATGTTCATAGTGGATCCCAGCAAAATGAAGTCTTTAACTGCTTTAATCTTTTCTGTATTTACCATGATACTATTTATGTGTCCAGAGGTGAGGATTTTTGTTTTCTTTACATTGAGGTGCAACCCATACTGAAAGCTGTGGTCTTTGATTTCATCAGTAAGTATTTTAAGTTCTCTTCACTTTCAACAAGCTACTTCCTATTACCTGCATATCACAAACTGTTAATGAGTCATCCTCCAATCCTGATGCCATGTTCTTTGTCATGTAATCCAGCTTCTTGGATTACTTGTTAAGCATACAGTTTAAGTAAGTATAGTAAAAGAATGCAACCCTGGCATGCACCTTTCCTGATGGTAAGTCATTCAGTGTCCCCTTGTTATGCTTGAATGATTGCCTCTTAGTCTATGTACAGGTCCCTCTTGAGCACAATTAAGTGTTCTGGAATAACTATTCTCCACAGTGTTTGTCCAAAGCTTGTCATGATCCACACAGGTGAAAGTCTTTGCATAGTCAATAAAACCCAAGTAAACATCTTTCTGCTATTCTCTGCTTTCAGCCAAGATCCATTTGATCTCAGTAATGATATTCCTGCTTCCAAATTCTTGTATGAAATTGGCCTGAACATCAGACAGTTCCCTGTCATGTACCATTGTTGTTGTTGTTGTTAAGTGCCGTCGAGTCGGTTCGGACCCATAGCGACCCTGTACAGGGTTTCCGAGGGTGTAAATCCTTACGGGAGTAGATTGTAGCCATTTAAATTTTTTCTTTAGCAAAATTTTATCTGCATATGATATAAATGATATTTTCCAATGATTTCGGCATTCTATTGGGCCCTGTCTCTTTGAAATGAGAATAAATATGGATTTCTTCTAATCAGTTGGCCAGTTTGGAAGCTATCTTCCAAATTTCTTGGCATAGATGAGTGAATGCTTCCAGTGCCACCTCCGTTTGTTGAAATATTTCTATTCATATTCCATCAATTTCCAGAGTCTTGTTCTTTGCAAATTGGACTTCTTTCTTAAGTAACATTGACTCTTGATCATATGTTATCCCTTGAGATGGTTGAACATTGACCATATCTTTTTGGTATAGAGACTCTGTGTATTCATTTAATCTTCTTTTGATTCTGTATCATTCAATATATTGCCCATAGAGTCCTTCAGAATTGCAAGTTGAGGGTTGATTGTTTTCTTCAGTTCTTTGATCTTGAGAAATTCTGAGTGTGTTCTTCTCTTTTGGTTTTCTATCTCCAGGTCTTTGCCCATTTCATTATAATACTGACTTTGTCTTTTCTAACTGCCATGTGAATTTTTCTTTTCAACTATTTTAGTTACTCATTTCTTCTGCTTGTTCTAGCATCTCTATGCTGAAAATCAGAAGGATGTAATGCTCAGTAAAGTGTAGGATTAGCTACTCAGAGAAAGACCACCAATAGGATGGGCTAACACAGCATCATTAGCAATAGAATCATGTGTAACAACATTTGTGAGGATGGCTAAGGACTTGGCAGTGTTTTACTTTGCTGTCCAAAAGGTTGCTATGCATTGGAACTGACTCAGTGGCACTAACAGTGACTACAATGGGCAAAATATTGAATTATGAAGGCTATATCAAGAGAAGAGGGAAGTAATGGACCTAGTCACTGTACCAAAAAACACTTAATCAATATTCAACCATTTCAAGAGTCAGCATATCATCAAGAATGGATGGTACTAAAAGAAGTCCAAGCTTCATTGAACACATTGTTGAAAAACAAGGTTCCAGGAATTAACGAAGTATAAATGGAAATATTTCAACAAGCTTATGCAATTCTGGAAGAACTCACTTGTCTATACCAAACAATTTTGAAGAAGGCTACCTGGTCAACTAATTGGAAAAGATCCATTTCTGTAGCCATTCCAAAGAAAATTGAGTAAATGGAGTTCATAAACCATTTAACAATCTCATTTCTAATACTCAAATAAAATTTTGCTAAAGATAAGTTTAAAAAAATGTGACAGTAGTACATAGTCAGGGAGCTGATGGAAATTCAAGCTGGATTCAGAAAAGGAAATGGAAGGAGAGATATTAATACTGATATCAGCAGAATCTTGGTTGAAAGAAGAGAATACCAGAAATATATTACTTGTTCTTTATTGACTAAGCAAAGTCATTTGATTCTGAGGATCATAACAAACTAAGGCTAACACTGTGAAGAATGAGTATTTCAGAACACTTAATTGTGCTCATAAGCAACCTGTACATAGATCAAGAGGCACTGATTTGAACAGAACAAGGGGTACTGAATGGTTTAAAATTAAGAAATGTATGTGCCAGGGTTGTATCCTTTCCCCATACTTATTCAATCTGTATATTAAGTAAAATAATTTGAGAAACTGAATTATATGAAAAAGAATGTGGTAGCAGCATTGGAGAAAGGCTAATTAACAACCTGTGATATGCAAATGACACAACCTTACTTACTGAAAGTGAAAAGGACTTAAAATAAATACTGATAAAAATCAAAGACTACAGCTTTCAGTATAGACTGCACCTCACTGTAAAGAAAATAAAAATTCTCACAACTGGAACAATAAATAAATCAAGAAAAATGGAGAAAAGATTGAAGTTATTAAAGCCTTTATTTTGCTTGGATCTACAATAAATTATCATAGAAGCAGTCAAGAAATGAATGGATGTGTTGCATTAATCAAATCTACTACAGAGACCCCGTTAAAGCATTAAAGAGCAAATATTTCAGTTTGAGGATTAAGGTGCACCTAACATAAGGCATGGTAATAGCCTCATATGCACATGCAAGTTGAACAACAAATGAGTAAAACTGTAGAGGGTCAATGTGTTTGGATTATGATGTTGGTAAAGAATATTGAAATTACAGTGGACTGCCAGAAGTCTGGCTACACTGTCTAGGAAAAAGTGTAGCCAGAATGCTCTTTAGAAGCCAGGATGGTGAGAGTACTTTGGACATGTCAGGAGGGACATCATACTTTGTAAAGTGGAAGGTCAACAAAAAGAGGAAAACCTCCAACAAGATATATTGACATAGCGGCAGTGACAAAGGGTTGAAACATTACAATAATGGTGCAGAACCAGGCTGTTTCCTTCTCTTAGTGTTGCTATGAGTTGGATTCAATTTGATGGCACCTAACAACAAGTGAAAGGTAACATAGCGGTTATGAATCGGGCTGCTAATTTCACGGTCAGTAGTTTGAAACTACCAGCTGTCCCATGGGAGAAAGATGAGGCTTTCTGCTCCCGTAAAGATTTACAGCCTTGGAAACCCTGTAGAGGTTCGCTATGAGTTGGAACCAACTCCACTGCACATAACAACAACAAGTGAAGGCAGGATGCTGTTACCACTCCTAGATCTAAAGGAATAGAGTAGTCAGTGAATCCAAAGAGAGGGCCATCTGACAAAAATTGTGAACTTTGTTAGAGAGACACAGCCAGTCAGGAATGACTCTTAGGTTGAGAAGCTGAGGAAATAAATAAAGACATCACTATCTTCCTGAACAAGCTCCTTTATATTCAGGCGTTGGTTGGGACAAGCCCATTGAAATCACCAGCAACATAGCAGAAGAATGAAGTCATTCTTCAGTACAGGGGGAATTGGAGATATTCACTTTTATATGTTTTAAAGAGTTCCTTCTTGAAAATAAAAAAGTAAATCAAAACCTCACTGTCATCAAGGTGATTCTGAAGAATAGAGTCATTTCTGTGTTCATAGAGATGAATTTAGGATGAAAATGAATTAGAAATGCTATAAATTATATGAGGGGACTTTCCAAAGTTTGTGGGAAAATAAATGGAATTAAAACACAATGGTTGTAAGGACGGTCTTAAGAAAAGATTCTCTCCGTCCTCCAGACTGCTGGCTTAGGGTTTGGCAACATTTCCGGCGATCATGCTCAGGGACCTCACAAACTTCTCAGTAAGGAGTATTACTAGCAAAGGGACATAGTCTCCTTTGTGGGTGATATTGCTTGCTTTGGAGGCCTGCTGGCCATCTGGACAGGTGAGCCCAGGAACACAGTTACCAAAGACTCCAAGCAATGCTGCCAAGAATCTTTTCTTGGGAGTCTCCAGCCCTGTGTCTCCTGCACTCACCATCGCCTTCACTTTTGAGACCCCTTGCTTTATTCTGGGTGGGCATAATGGGGCACAATATTCAGGAAGTGATTTTGTAAAAGTGTTCCCTTCTGTTTCTGTTAAGGTTAACCTCTGTGTCTGAAAAATGGGAGCACAGGCCTCATTCCCAAAGAAAAGGCCTGTAGGGCATAATTCTGTCTGACTGGTTTCTGTGTGGGTACCCTCCTATGACATCAAAGGAAATGGTGTTTTACTTGGTTAATGTACAATCTAGATTATGGGGCAAAAATAACCTTTGAATGGATCCTTAAATTATTATACCATCTTTCAATTTGAATTATTCAACTGCTGTGTTAGATTGTCTATTTGTTTGTAAAATTACTTTGTTTTTGTCCTGTATTTATATTTGGTGGTGGTGGTTATGTGCTGTGGAGTCATTCTGACTCATAGCAACGCTCTACAGGGTTTCCGAGGCTGTAAATGTTTACCAGAGCAGAAAGACTCATCTTTCTCCCGCGGAATAGCTGGTAGTTTCGAACTGCTGACCCTGAGGTTAGCAGCCTGATTCATAACCACTACATTACCAGAGCTTCTTATATTTAAACTGAAAACAACCTGGAATTCTAAGAGTATATAAGTTATATCACGTATATGTACTATAATGCATTTATACTTCCAATATGAAAGCCATGCAGAGGAAAAATGAATACAGATAAGTGTTAGGTGAAAACAGAGTTCTAACCAGACCTATATATGAATCTACAAAGAGATGAATGGTTGCTTTTTTGTGACATGTAGATTGTTGTTGTTGTTAAGTTACGTCGGGTTGATTCCAACTCATACTGACCCTATATAGGGTTTCTGAGGAGCAGCTAGTGAGTTTGAACTGCCAACCTTGCAGTTCAAATGGTTTTGCAGTCTGTCACAGTAACCCACAATGTCACACCAGGACTCCATATAGATTGTAGAATTGTCTTAGTATGACTCCTGATGTACCAGCAGCTTCCAGTAGGGAAAAGTATAGCCTGACCTAGTGAACCTGCCCTGCCTTATTCAGCCGCTGAGGTATGCAGTTTGGAAGTGATTTCTCTATCCCATACCCTTCAAGGGACCCATTTTAGTAGAGGGCTATCCAGAACAGAGACAGGGCAATACTCCCTCTGCAGATGCCCACAGGACAGAAGGGCAAGCTGCAGGATATTACTGGGCACATACCCCTTTCTCTACCTTGGACTTGTCAAATACAAAAAGTTCAAATCCTTCCTGTTGAGATGTTTTTAAGTGCCGTCGCGTCAGTTCTGACTCATGATGACCCTGTGTGGGGTTTCTGAGGAGCAACTGGTACGCTTGAACCGCTGACCTTGCAGTTAGAATGGACTTTGCGGTCCAGTGCACTGACACACAGTGCCACATCAGGATGACCCAAACAAAATGACAAATTTAATAACCACTATTTTTGCAACCCATCATTCTAACTGGGCAGATATTCAGGCTTCTTTGACCATGCTCCTGACAAGCGACAAAAGAAGGCTGGTCTGAGATAAGGCATGGGACAAAGCAGCATGCATCCATGGAGAAAAACCCACACAGGACCTTGGCCTCAGTCAAGACAATTTCTCTAGCGGACACAAATTTGAATCTAAATAGGCCTGCTGCAGCTGAAACACTATAAAAGGTGCATTCTCAGAGGTCTGAAGAAAGGAGTTCCTAAACAAAAGAGCTTGAATATTGTACAGGCAGTTCATCAGATGCCAACTGAGGACCCCTCTGAATTCTTTGAATGAGGAGCTTTGGTAGCGTAGTGGTTACGAATCGGGCTGCGAACCTTAAGGTCAGCAGTTCAAAACTATCAGTTGTTCCGCGGGAGAAAGATGAGGCTTTCTGTTCCCGTAAAGATTTACATCCTCTGAAACCCTGTGCAGGGTCACTATGAGTCAGAACGGACTCCACGGCACTTAACAACAACGACAACAACCAGGCTCACGGCAGGTACACAGACCTTGATTCTGAGAACTCAGCAAATATACAAATGGTTATGAGTTTTATCTGCCAAAACACCCCAGATATTAGAAAGAAACAGCAGATTCTGCAGGGCAATTGGCATGAATCCATCCCAATTGGAGGACATCACCTTCGAGGTATTTAACAGTTGAGAGTATGAGAAGTCACAGGCCATTACTGTCTTCCTAAAGACCACTAAAGGTAAGCCTGTGGGGCCCCAAGGAGGACCCCTGACAGGAAAGAGGCCTTAAGCAAGGGCTCATGTGCGTATTGTAAAAAACCTGGACACTGTAAAAATGAATGTCTCAGGGGAGGATCTGGAAGGAAAAACCACCCTCCAACTCAACAGATGGTTGAACTAGCTTCATTGTCTGCGGAAGACTTGACAGTGACGGGGGGAAGGGAGTACAGCATGATTTGACATCAACCTCTGCCATCCCTATTGCCGTCCCGCGCCCCGAGGAACCTCGGCTGAAAATAACAATGGGGGACAGACTGTGGATTATTGTTCAGTCAGTATGCCTCTGAATTTCCCAACATTCAATTCAGTGATGGTGACTGAGATCTTAGGGAGGCCTGAAGACCAGTTCTTCCTGAATACCCTAGACTGCTTCATTGGGGAAAAGAAAATGACACCCCTGTCTCCTTACTAGGCCAGGACCTGCTTCCAAAGTTGCACATTCAAACAACTTTCTGAAACCAAATGTCAGCAGATGGAGATTCCTTATGAACATGCCTGGCAATTACTGATTCAAACTCAGGAAACCAGTCACACTGGCCTTGAGGATATCGCCAATCAGGTAAATCCCTTGTGTGGGCTAGCAGAACTCTCTGTGGGGAGAGCCAATAAGCATCACCTATCGAGGTCTGATTGAAGCCTGAAAGCTAACCATCCCACAGAAACAAATATCCTCTCAGAAAAGAGGCCGAGAAATTCACTCTGACCAAGCCCATCACCTTCCCCATCAACGGAAGGCAAGCCTGTGGGTCCCGACAGGTTATTTTACTGGACAATCTGAATATTCCCCTGTGAATTATGGGGTGATTAAACCCTCCTTCCTTCTCTCTGATGTGGCAACTGGAGGGCTGAACCACGATTGTATAGAAATCATTGACCAAGTATTTTCCAGACAACCTTACCTGTTTGACTATATCTGGTGGACTAGACGTTGTTTGTGGACATAAGTACTTGCACAGAGAAAGGAACTCAGATAGCAGAGTGTGTGATAGTAATCTTACAAGACCTAGTGGAGGTAGTAGTCCTCCTGCTGGGGACCTCAGCGCAAAAAGCCGAACTGATTGCACTGACGAGGGCATTACAAATGTTGGCAAGAAAGACTGTGAATGTGTACCCAGAGGGCTTGAGTTGGACTGAGGCAGACGGATTTGAGAGAGAGATTAAAGGATGAAAAGTGAATGGCGATGGAATTGTTCTGGTTCTGAGAGATTAAAAGCTAGAAAGTAAATAGCAGCACAATGGTTCTGCCTTCTAGCCCCTGCTCTTCTTAAATGAGTCCATGAAATGACCCACTATGGGAAAAAGGCCTGGCTCTAGGGCAAGAAATTAAAAAAAAAAAATCATTCAGGATGTTAGCTCTAACTGTTTTACCTGCCTCGAAAACAATCCCAAAACAGGCTGTCCTGCACCAATAAAAAAGTAAACAACCCCTTGAAAATTTACAGGTTGATTTCATGCAGATACCCCCAAGTGGGGAGATTAAATATTTGCTGGTTTTGTTTTTGTAGATGCCGTTTCTGGTTGGGTAGAGGTTTTCCCCACCCGAACTAAGAACTTCAGAAATAGTGAAAATCATTTTGGAGATAAGTTTGGACTTTCAAAAAGTGTTCTAAGTGACGACAGAGCAACAAACATCTACAGATGAAATGGAGATTGCATTCAGCATGGAAGTTCCAGAAAATGAACCATACTGTAAGGAAAGAAATGGCAAAACTGTCAGGAAATTTATCTACATTGGGACCAGGTATTGCTTTAATCCTGTTCCAAATCAGGTAGCCCCCAGAATCAGGCTTAAATTGAGCACTTATGAGGTTGTATATAGTAAACCTTTCTAGGCAGTTTCCCTCAACCCTCTACCTGACCTCATGAAAGATTTGAAGGTTTACCTTCACCACGCACTTTCTGTTATTCTTAAAATTGCTCTTTCCGGTCTGCTTCCTCCCCTACAGGTAACCTGACACCTTCCATGCTCTGCTCAGAATTTCGAGAGAGGGATCTGAAAACCTGTTAGAAGAAAAGTGGACTGGAACCTGGGAAGTCTTAATAGTCACCCTATCAGCTGTCAAGTTAGCCAGACTCAAAGCCTGGACAGACCACACCAGAATCAGCTCTTAACCATCAGTTGACAGGACCACCTGGATATCAGAAGCAACTAGAAAAACCCAACTAAAGATAAGAAAATCCCCCTTAAAATAAGGATGTCTCCTCCTTTGCAATGGGACACTCGTAAGACATTACTCCATTTCAACAGGATAAAACATTTGGGTCTATTTAGCTCAAAGTGTAATTAATGTATCTGATTTTTGTCTTTTGGGAGGCACTTACATAGAACAGACCTCATGCTTAGTAGGGTTATGTACTCCTTTAGAGTTAATTAGAAATGTCACCCTATTTCAATATATTTAAAAGACTATCACTTATGATGACCTCTATAATTGGGGTCCAGTGGTAATGAGAAGAGGTAGAGAGATATTCTCTATTCAGCTTAGAACAGTTATGCATAGTGTCCACTGTGTGCAGTTCTCCACATGTACAGTTGATTGCAAATCCTTAAACACCATTCTAAACTGTATAGAAGTAGAGACAGTGTCCTATGCTAACAGATATATTCAACTTCCTTCTGGGTGGTTCCTTCTGTGGACATCAGGTTTTTTGAATGTGTCTGCCAATGCCTCAGAGGGACCCTGTTTCTGTTCCCTAGGACAAGTCACCATCGTTTTACCTAGGAGCCAGTATTTAACAGAAACAGAGTTTAGTAACGGGAAGTTAAAACTGTCTGCTGACTGTTGTAGTGCTCTGCATTTATTTAGCCCTACAGAATACGTAGTTTTGTCTCTGTTTGCCATGTCTGCCATAGTTATTGCCCTAAATGTACCTAAACGTAAAACTAGGACAGGTCAGGGAAGCACTTTTGGAAAACAGAGCTGTTGTAGATGATACTCTTACAGCATAATCATGGATGTGAGGAATTTAAAGGACTGTGTTGTTTTAATCTCTCAGACAACTCTAAATTAATTGAAAAACACTGGAAAATGTTAAAGGAATCATTTCTACGATTCAGCAAAGGGAGGGGCTCCTTTGGAGCAAATATCAGAAGTTGGTTATCTTGGTTACATAATCTGGGGTAGCGATACACATTAATGGTAGGGGTCAGGGTTTGTATAGGAATTGTCATAGGAATTTTCATATGTTGTTGTATTCAATGCTTTCCTTGTATCACCCTTTGTAAAACTTGCTGTCTTTCATGGCCTAAGCTTAGTTCTTTTGATCTAAGGAACAATGTCCAGGATTAAAGTAGCTATTTTCATTTGAAGTAAATTGCATAGAAATGAAATCTAAAAATAAAAGTGGGGAATGATAGCATGGATATACTGACCTAAACAAAATGGAGTCAGTTTAATCATTGAATCTCAAGTGAGGACCCTGGAAATGAGGAAGTTTATACATTGGCTGGAAGGACCTTGTGGTCCTAGAAGGAGGACAGGACAAGGAGAAAAGGACCTGCTTAAACCCACCCAGATAGTTATCTTAGGAATTAAGCAGAGACCCTAAAGGTAGAATGTTTGGGAGGGATCATTGCTTGATTGTTCCTTGTCCCAAAAGATGTAATGTTTGGGAAGGATTCTTGTCTGATTGTTCCTTCCCTTCCCCACCCCTGAAAGATGCTATCTTGATGTTAAAATAGATTAAGTATATATCCAAATGTAATTTATCCTATATAGTGTGCCCACTCTTCATAATGGACAGTATGGTCTTAAGAAATGTTACTCTCTGTCCTCTAGACTGCTGGCTTTCTGCTTGGATCTCAAAAAACAAACCATAATGGTTAACCTATCTTCATGGAAGTAGTAGCTCAAAATACCAATAGAGAGGCAAGTAATCTTCACATCAAGTATCAATGCTATCCCCTCTGTACACAGGGTAGATAGGGACAGGCAACTTAGACAATGGTTACCTAAAATGAGGGGGCGATAAAGGCATGACTTACAAGGTTTCAAGAGGGAGTTTAGTTTAAGAGTGTGTGTGTGTGTGGGGTGTGTGTGTGTGTGTGTGAAGATAGAGTCCCCACTGAATAGTTTTCATCTTGTCTAGATGGATCTGGTAAAAGAGATGGGGATAAGATTCTTTTGATTCAGTAGTGAGTAATTGTTATCATGACTAATTGTGACTGTTACAATTGTAAAGGTAGAAGTTTGTAACAAAAATGGGGGAGTCATTAATCTTACAGTCCAGAAACTGGATTTTAGGACCATCAAGGGAAAAGAGCACAAGTGGATTGCGAGACCTTCTCCAGAGAAGCAGCAACACCAGAGATGGAGGCAGAGATGGGAGCATGGAGAGAGGCAGCAGTTGAGATCTCTAGATTCTTGGAGAGAGAGGCACTAAAAGCTGGCAGCCAGGAGGCAGGCTTGCAGAATGTGCCCTTTGGTGGTTTCAATTATTATATATGCTTGAGTATTTAAAAAAAATAAAAAGAGCTAAAATGAATAGAGAGAAATACTATTAACGGATAGCACATGAAGGAGATTATAATCATCATAATGAAACAAAGTTTATGATTTGTTGACTGTAAAACTGATGGTCTTCCCTGTAAACAATTCACAATAAAAACTTTTAAAAAACAGTAATGGATTTTTCCATTGCCTTTTTGAAGGCCCCTCATATTAAAATAAACAAGAAATAAGAAGGCTATTAAGGATTGAATTTTGTGTGTTCCCCTCACTCAATATATATTGAAATGCTGGCCCATATTCATGTAAAGAGTCCTGGTGTGGCACTGTTGGATGAACACTGGACTGCCAACATTGGTTTGAACCACAAGGTCAGCAGTTCAAACCCACCAGCCACTCTTTGGAAACCCTACACAGGGTTGCTATGAGTTGGAACTGACTCAATGATGCTTAACAACAACAGTCACAACATTCATGTCAACGAAGAAGCCGTGGTAGAATACTGGATTACAAGCTATGCTGCTAACTACAGGGTTTGAATCTACCAGTCGCTTTGAGGAGAAAGATGAGGCTTTCTGCTCCTATAAACGTTTACTGACTCAGAAACTCTATGCAGAATCACTATGAACTGACCGGACAGGATACCATCACTACCTGCTACCTCCTCCTGAAAATGTAAGGAATGATCTTTAATTTTCCTGATAATCACTAACCTAAATCAGCAGCATAAGACTGACATCCAACAGAAAATTAGCTTAAGCCTGATAGGTGTTTACTCCTCAATCATAACAATTTGATGTTTTGTGATGATACACAGAATTCTAAGAACAGTCCTGTAAAAATTGTAGTACCTCACCAAATCCCTGTGAACCACAAGCCTGGTTTAAGCACTCAATAGTGCTTATAAGTGTCAGCTAACACTTGTAAGATGTTGAGACACTAGTTTCTACAGCATTGTAATAATGACCAAAGAAGAAACTCCAGATAATATTGAACCATAATGGCCTATAAGGGAGCTTCAAAAAGTTCTCAGAAAAATGGAACTGAAAATAATTAAATTTTCCAAATTTACAGTAACCCTGTATAGGATTTCCAAGATTATAATTCTTTATGTGAGCAGAAAACCTCATCTTTCTTATATTTATACAGACTACAGCCTTCAGGATGTGTTGCACCATGCAACTATAACAGTGCATAACCTCATGATAAATGGAGACAAGATTAAATTAGTCAAAGACTTCATTTTACTTGGATCCACTATCAACACTTACAGAAGCAGCAGTCAAGAAATCAAGCAATGTATTTCACTAAGAAAATCTGCTGCACAAAACCTCTTTATAGTATTTAAAACAAAGTTATCAGTTTGAGGCCTAAGGTGCATCTGACCTAAGCAATGGCATTTACAATAGCCTCATTTGAATGTGAAAGTTGGACAAGGAATAAGGAAGACTGTGGAAGAACTGATGCATTTGAGTTTTGTGGTGAAGAGGAGTATTAAAAGTACCATGGACTGTCAAAAGAACAAACACATCTGTGTTGGATGAACTACATCCAAAATATTCCTTAGAAGCCAGAATGGCAAATCTTTGTCTCTCATATTTCAGACTTGTTATTAGGAGGGACCAGTCCCTATAGAAGGATGTCATGCTTAGTGAAGTGGAGGGTAAGTTAAAATAGCTAGACCCCCAATGAGATGGATTGGCAGCAGCAATGGGCCCAAGTGTAAAAATATTTGTGAGTATGGAGTAGGACTGGGCAGTGTTTTCTTCAGTTGTACATTAGTGTCCCTATGAGTTGGAACCAACTTGCTGGTACATAACAACAATTTATCTATAAATCTATGTCTGTCTATCTATCTATCTATCTATCTATCTATCTATCTATCTATCTATCTATCTATCTATATATTGGTGTGGCACTGTAGGATAAGCACTCAACCACAAGGTCAGTTTGAACTGCAAGATTGGCAGTTTAAACTCACCAACTACTCAGAAACCCTATACAGGATCGTTATGAGTTGGATCTGAATTTAACAACAACATA